>NC_090372.1:208774681-209064681 GCF_036365525.1 Heterodontus francisci | reverse complement strand
AATCCAAATATTGCTAAGCTTTCCTTGAAATCTGCCTTCACAGAAATTAGGTAGACAATAGCAGGGACTTTTTGCAATTCTTATGATTTCTGTTCGACTCGGCAAATGGCCTAACTCTGAGATGATGCTACAAGAAGTACACAGAGATAAAGCTTTTGATTTATCTGGCCAGTAACCAAGAATTTGCTTCTGTTCCCCACAATAGAAAAAATATTTTTTCAAAAATCCTTATTAAGAGTAACCCATTATAGGCTTTCCTGGTTACACTTGCAGATTATAGTCATTTACGGCGCAGAAGACCCATCAGGTCCATGCCGGCTCTCCACTGAGCTGTTTATTCAGGCTCACTCTCCTGCTCAATTCCTCAAGTGGTCATCCAATTTCCTTTTTGAAGTCATTGTCTCTGCATCCACCACCCTTGTAGACAGTGAGTTCCTGGTCCTGCTGTGTGTTTTTAAAAAAAAAAAAGTTCTTCCTCACATTCCCCTTGCATCCCTTCCCAAAACCTTCACTCAGTGTCCTTTGTCCTTGTACTGTTAGTTAATGGGAGCAAGTTTTCCTTGTCCAACTTGCATAAGCCTGTCACAATCTTGTACACTGCTGTCAAATCTCCCTTCTCCTAAGGAGAATCACCCCAGTTTTTCTAACCTAACCATGTAACTAAAATCCCCCATCCCTGCAATCATTCTGGTAAAATCCTTTGCACCTTCTCGAGGACCCTCACATCCTTCCTAAAGTGTGGTGACCATATATTTGCACGCTCTCCATAGTATTTCACTATACTGTGCTTCAATTTTCTGTTAATTTGTAAATAAATATATTCTGTCTGCACTCTGAAAGTGAACGTAATCGCATAATGATTTTACCCGGAGCTCAGTTGGTAGCTCTCTCCTCCGAGCCAGAAGATTGTAGGTTCAAGTCCTATCAATAAGCTCAGTCTTGTGCAGTACTGAGGGAGTGCTGCACTGTTAGAGGTGCCGTCTTTCAGATGCCCCATCTGCTCCTCGGGTGCATGTAAAAGATTCCATAGCACGATCTCTAAGAAGAGCAGGGGACTTATCCCTGATATCCTGGCCAATATTTATCCCTCAATCAAAATCAGAAAAGCAGACTATCTGTTCATTATTACATTGCTGTTTGTGGAAGCTTGCTGAGTGCCATTTGGTTGCAACTACAACTTCATTTTTATTCCATGATCACAGTGAAACTGGATGAACTGGCTTGGTCGACCCAGCTCAAAAAAAAACTTTAAATCTATGCAAAGTTTTGATCTGCTTTTTGTTTTCCCTTTTCTTTCAGCTGATAGTTGAAAAGACCACTGACTACCCTTCCACTGAGTATTCTCTGGTGGAGGATGTTGCCCTCCACTTTACTTGTTTGATGGACAGACTGAATGAGCAGCGCCTGTTTCAGCCAGACCTGTGTGATGTAGACATCGTATTGGTGCGCCAGAAGAACACGTTTCCTGCTCACAAAGGAGTGCTCGCAGCCTACAGCCAATTCTTTCACTCCCTCTTCACGCAAAACAAGCAGCTCCAACGTGTCGAACTTTCGCTGGAAGCTCTGACATCGCAAGGGTTTCAGCAAATCCTTAACTTTATCTACACTTCAAAGCTGCTGGTAAATGCCTGCAATGTGCAGGATGTGCTAAAT
This sequence comes from Heterodontus francisci, assembly GCF_036365525.1. Classification (NCBI taxonomy): domain Eukaryota; kingdom Metazoa; phylum Chordata; class Chondrichthyes; order Heterodontiformes; family Heterodontidae; genus Heterodontus; species Heterodontus francisci. The sequence goes on along the minus strand of NC_090372.1, from coordinate 209,063,028 downwards.
GCTGCTGCAGTTCTGCAGATGAATGATATTGCCACTTCTTGTCAAGAATTAATAGATAGCCGGTCCTTAAACTTGACCACGGTGGCTAGCGATATGTCGAAACAAGAAGGCCGCAGCAATCCCCTTGGCTCTCAGTTTTACCGTGAGATCAAGCAGGAGGTGGATTCACATCCCAAAATTTATGCTAGAGAGGGAAACAATCCATACTCCGTGCGTGTGGAGGACAACACTGGGAAACAGCCCTCGCCAATGCATCCAAAACAGCAATATTATAAGGAGGAGAACGATAGCCAAACGGTGTGCAAGATTGAGGGAGATGCTGAGCAGTTGGATGATGATTCGGATAGTAGGGGCTCATACAACAGGGAGCAGATCATTGTAGAGGTTAACCTTAACAACCAGACTCTGAATGTTTCTAAAGGGGCTGAGGGCATGTCTTCACCTTCAGAGGCCACAGCTGTATTAGGCAGGTGTCCTGAGGACGACGAGGACGATGACGAAGAGGATGACGATGATGATGATGAGGAGGACGATGATGACGATGACGATGCTGATATTGGGGATGAAGAGGAGGATGAAGAAGATGTTAGTGATGAAGAGGAGGAGGAAGTTGAAGAGAGTGAAGATGATGTAAACGAAGGTGATAATCCTGATACTCCAGAAGTCAAGACTGAAAGTGGGCAAACAACACGAAGAACAGCAAGAGCCTCAACTGCCTCCAAAGGCTCGACTCCTGCAGCTCCCAGCAGGTCACGGAGACAGGCCAAACAGGAAGTGAGTACTCGAGGCAGAAAGCGAAAGAAGGATTCTGATGGCTCAAATCAGAAGGTGAAAATCGAAGAGAAACAGAACTTTCCCTGCAAAAAATGCCCCCGGGTCTTCAATAACCGCTGGTACCTAGAGAAACACATGAACGTCACACACAGCCGCATGCAGATCTGTGATAAGTGTGGCAAGAGATTTGTACTGGAGAGTGAGCTATCACTGCATCACCAAACTGACTGTGAGAAAAGTATTCAGGTAGGTCATTGGTTTTCATTCAGAATCTCATTATAGTCATCAAATGACACTCAAAGATTAAATGTTACCTAATCTCCCTTCATTATGTTTAACACTTGGGACCAGTGTGATGCTACTTTCAGAAATCTAGCCCCAGACCTATTGTAGGTTGCCTAGCCACATATCATAACAGAGAAGGCCTGTTGCAGCTGGTGGACTTGTACTAGATTTTCTTTCCACTGGCTGTTATGCAGTTTTCAGGCTGGTATTGCCCTACTATATTTCTGTCCTAAAGAAATGGTAATTATGTTTTTAATTTTGTTACTGCTATTTATGGTCAGAGTATTGAAAAAATGTAAGTTGTTTCTGCAATCTACTTGGTGTATTTGGATCGATCTGTTGATACTAGAAAATAGAATCACTGAGAACGGGCAGTAATAATTAGCTTGACTGACAATCCAACAATTTTTTTTTTCCGAGTGGAAAGAGGAGTGTAGAGGGTTATGGGGCTTGAGTTGATTGGGTGGGGTGAGGCCATGAGGGATTTAATCATGAGGATGAGATTTAAAATTGGAGCCAATGACCATCAGAAAGAACAGAAATGATAGGTGAAACATGGGAAGTAAACGTGGGGACAGAAATAGGCCATTCAACCCCTCAAGCACGTGCTGCCATTGAAATAGATTATATCCAATCAGTATCTCAACTCCGCTTTGCCCACATTTGCTCCATATCCCTTGATAGCTTAATAGAACTTTAAGGAACTCTCTTGAAAATTTCAATTGATTGTGTGGTGGTCCTGTGAATACTGTCATGGATTCTAAGGGAGGCAAGGGAAGAAATTGCTGGGGTCTTGACAGAAATCTTTGCATCCTCATTGGCTATGAGTGAGGTCCCAGAGAACTGGAGAATAGCCAATTTTGTTCCTTTGTTTAAGAAGGGTAGCAAGGATAATCCAGGAAATTATAGGCCGGTGAGCCTTATGTCAGTGGTAGGGAAATTAATGGAGAGGATTCTTCGGGACAGGATTTACTCCCATTTGGAAACAAACAAACTTATTAGCGAGAGGCAGCATGGTTTTGTGAAGGGGAGGTCGTGTCTCACTAATTTGATTGAGTTTTTTGAGGAAGTGACAAAGATGATTGATGAAGGAAGGGCCGTGGATATTATCTACATGGACTTCAGTAAAGTCTTTGACAAGGTCCCTCATGGCAGACTGGTACAAAAGGTGAAGTCACACGGGATCAGAGGTGAGCTGGCAAGATGGATACAGAACTGGCTCTGTCATAGAAGACAGAGGGTAGCAGTGGAAGGGTGCTTTTCTGAATGGAGGGATGTGACTAGTGGTGTTCCACAGGGATCAGTGCTGGGACCTTTGCTGTTTGTAGTATATAAAAATGATTTGGAGGAAAATGTAGCTGGTCTGATTAGTAAGTTTGTGGACGACACAAAGGTTGGTGGAGTTGTGGATAGTGATGAGGATTGTCAGAGGATACAGCAGGATATAGATCGGTTGGAGACGGGCGGAGAAATGGCAGATGGAGTTTAATCCGGATAAATGTGAGGTAATGCATTTTGAAAGGTCTAATGCAGGTGGGTGGTATACAGTAAATGGCAGAACCCTTAGGAGTATTGACAGGCAGAGAGATCCACAGGTCACTGAAAGTGGCAACGCAGGTGGATAAGGTAGTCAAGAAGGCATACGGCATGCTTGCCTTCATCGGTCGGGGCATAGTGTATAAAAATTGGCAAGTCATGCTGCAGCTGTACAGAATTTTAGTTAGGCCACACTTAGAATATTGCGTACAATTCTGGTCGCCACACTACCAGAAGGATGTGGAGGCTTTGGAGAGGGTACAGAGGAGGTTTACCAGGATGTTGCCTGGTCTGGAGGGCATTAGCTATGAGGAGAGGTTGGATAAACTCTGATTGTTTTCACTGGAACGATGGCGGTGGAGGGGTGACATGATAGAGGTTTACAAAGTAATGAGCGGCATGGACAGAGTGGATAGTCAGAAGCTTTTTCCCAGGGTGGAAGAGTCAGTTACTCGGGGACATAGGTTTAAGGCGAGAGGGGCAAAGTTTAGAGGGGATGTGCGAGGCAAGTTCTTTACACAGAGGGTGGTGAGTGCCTGGAACTTGCTGCCGGTGGAGGTGGTGGAAGCAGGTACCATAGAGACGTTTAAGAAGCATCTTGACAAATACATGAATAGGATGGGAATAGAGGGGTACGGTCCCCGGAAGTGTAGAAGGTTTTAGTTTAGGCAGGCATCAAGATCGGCGCAGGCTCAGAGGGCTGAATGGCCTGTTCCTGTGCTGTACTGTTCTTCCTTGTTTGTTCTTGGATGGATGTATCTGCAACAGGTAGATTGGTGATTAAAAAGGGGCATTATTTAGGAGAGGAAGAGGAAAGGTACAAGGGTAGATCCTTGGGGAAACTCCAGAGGTAACAGTGCAGTAAGAGAAGCTGTTGCTGGAGATGCTTTGTCTATCATTGGGTAGGGAAGATGCAACCAAGCAAGGGACATCCCACCGAGCTGTAAAACGAAGGAGAGATATTGAAGGAGGAGGATGGTGTGGTTGACCCCGTCAGAGGATTAGCAGGGGGAACAGCACCACATTCACTGAAGGTGTAATCTATGACTTTGATTAGTTCTGATTCAGGGCTGTGGCAGCGTAGAAATTTGTTAAGACTCAAAAAATAGAGATTGATTTGGGAGGTGACAACCACATTAAGAGACTTTGGAGAGGAAAGAGAGGTTGTTGCTGAGGGAACTAGCTTACAAGGCCAGAGGGTCAAGGATGGGATTTTTGTGGAGGATGATGATGACGGTAGTTTTGAAAAGAAGTTAGTCAGTACCTGAGGAGAGCTAACTGTTTCCAAATCAGCTAGCATGAGGCACAAGAGGAAAGGTTGGGTGGTGGGCAGTTCAGTGGCATTGGGATTAGTAGAGCAGGAGGTGGATCTTGTTGACAGTTGAGTTCGGAAGACAGGAGGGGGACACACAGACCTTAAAGAAAGACACGGAATCAGGACTAAGGAAGGGATGCCTGATGGGAGGTTTGGCTTTGGAAGAGGAATGGGGGCGGGGATGGTAAGCAGCAGAGATAGCTGAACGGCGATTTCAACCATCCTGATACAGCTCTTTCTTTGCAAATCCAAGATAGGCTTAAATGGGACCACTGTAATCAATACAGTAAACTTTGAGGTGGCAAAATTGTTTTCAAATTTTGGCTCATTATCCCAGATTTGGATGGATTCAAGTACAGAAATCTAATTTCTGCTTGTTGTCCAGTTTTATGTCACAAAGTAGTAGTTTAGTGTTCACAGCACAAAATGCCTGGTGTAATTCAGGAGTGAAGTAGTTAAATTAACAGCCAAGTCCTTAAGCTTAGAGTGCTTCATATTTCAGTAAGTGGTGTGAGGCCATCTTGAGGATTTAGTTTCCGACCCCTTTAGTTTATCACCGGACGTATTATATTATGAGTTCCCAGGTGGTCCCGTTTACTGTCTGAACTGTTTATTTTAAGTTTCATTTTTAACCATTTTAGTGTTTAAAGGGAGAACTAGCTGTCTTGTCAGTTCTACACTAAAATTAAATGTTTTAACTAACACTTGGTTGGAGAGTGATGCCAAGGAAGTAGTAACACTTGAATGTGTTTCAGAGCCAGCAGATCCAACAAACATCCATTCCAAGACACAACATTGCACTCTTCATATTCTTCTATTCGTTCCTGGGATGTGGGTGTCGCTGGCAGGGCCAGCATTTATTGCCAATTGCCCTTGAGAAAGCGATAGTCTGCTTAAACATCTGCAGCCCTTGTAGTGAAGGTACTCCCTTAGTAGTATTAGGTAGACCGTTCCAGGATTTTGACCCAGCAATACTGAAGGAACAGTGATATATTTCCAAGTTAGGTTGGTGTGCGAGTTGGAATGGGACATGGAGGTGGTGGTGTTCCAATGCATCTGTTTCCCTTGTCCTTCTAGGCGGTAGAGGTTGCAGGTTTTGGAGGTGCTGTGATAGACGTCTTAGCGAGTTGTTGCAGTGCATCCTGTAGATGGTACACACTGTAGCCATGGCGCACTGGTGATGGAGGGAGTTGATGTTTAAGGTGTTGGATGGGGCACCAATCAAGCGGGCTGCTTTGCCCTGGATGGTGTTGAGCTCCTTGAGTGTTGTTGAAGCTGTACTAATCTAGGCAATTGAAGAGTTTTCCATTACACTGCTGATTTGTGCCTTGTAGATGGTGGACAGACTTTGGGGAGTCAGGAGACAAGTTACTCGCCACAGCATACCCAACCTATGATGGATAGAGCCTCCACGATTGTCCCTGCAAAATTACCCAGATTAGCCTCGACACTATCAGCATGACGCTGTGACAGGGCAAGTTACTCGCCACAGCATACCCAACCTATGATGGATAGAGTTTTGTTTGTTTGGAGACCACTACATGATACTGAAATAACCATATGTCTGGGACACCTGCCATTTGCAGGTAGTGTCAATAAATTAGAGGGGATTGAATAGATATTTGATGAAGAAAGTGATGTCTGTGCTTGGCACTATTCAAATTTTGGTAACAACCAGATCGACCACAATGTTGCCCTGCTCATCCAGTACAGCTGAGGCTCCCCAGACCTTTGACAGTTTACGAGGAGATCTGAAAGAGTTTGTGAGGTTGTTGGATTGCTATAAATTTCAATGTTTGTTGACCTACTGTCATGTTCCTGTTGCTTAAAACTAAAAAAGAATTCCTGTGAAGATACCGTTCTTTTCGGTAGTTAACATTTGTCTTTTAGAAATCAGGACACAGTGCCTGTATTTTCAGGGGTTTCCCAGGCCTGTGTCATATTTGCAAGAGTGTTTATTTACAGACCCAAAAATCTCCCTCCATCTCCAAACAGTTCTTTGGCTGCTGCATTGAAGATTGTGGGGCGTGCACTTTCAGAGCCGCAAGTCTGATCTAGTTTTCTGGGTGGCACAGTGACTGACTACTAAAGCATTCTCCTTCAGTAACTAAATGTAGGCTTTTTTTTTTTAAGTTCTGGTGAGCTGAAAAACAGACAAAACAATACCCAATAGCTTTTTTTGTACGAATACATGTTGCACTCTCCAATTCTTGAATCTTTTGTCCTTGTTTGTCTACCCATCCAGCACCTCATTTTACAAATGTTTTTTTTTATTAATTTCCTCTGGTTAAAATTAAAGCAAGTTCTTGAGTGAAACAATGTCCAAATTTGTAGACAACATGAACAACACAGCTATGATCTGCTTGTGCACTTGCTGGTCTATGATTTCTCCCACCCGTAGACCCCCCACCCACCCATTTCATTTGATGGACAGGAAAATTATAAGCTGACAAAAATACAAGCAGAAAACTCCAACCTATGTTTTCAGCACACAACTAATGATACAGATGTTATAAAAGTTAACTTTGTATGCCAATACTACTTTTTCAACTTGTATCGGATCCGCTCCCTGGATCACATTTAGAATGTTATTCATGAAGAGCCCCTTGAGTTGTGAGTGAGTGTTAAAGTCAGTACTTAGCAAGAATGTTTTCTCTTTGAACACCATGTAGGAGTTCCTGTCTTTGTAGTGTACTTGATGTATCGTGTGGTGATTAGAGGATATGAGGGGAGAGCTGCTGAGTCCGGCATGTTTTGGGGAATATTGTTTATTGCTGGTCTGGGGGCATTTATACTCTCTGCCTCTCTCTCTCTCCATCAGTAACCCTGGGTAGGTATGTGCACTATGGAATCTGAATATCTAGATTTGCTGCACATGCAACTCTTGCAGAGGTTCTCAGTAAATGGACCACTTTAGATTTTCATTTTAAGAATACATTTTTAATTCAGCCTGGATTGATTTGCCACACCTCCTTAACTATCATTTCCTTTAAACTAATACTGAAACTTTTTTTTTTAAAGGCCCATTTTGTTTTGGATTGCTCCAAGATCTCTGCTATACTGCCGCAGGTGTCTTGAGACCAGTTGGAAATGATAGATTGTTGAAAACTGGTATTGTGAATCTTGATGTTTCTCATTTATCATTTTAAAAACAATTTTCCCACACACTTGAACCTTCATATTTCAATTGTACATGATTGTTTTACCATCTGACCACATTCATGAGTAAACATTTATTTCTCTATTGTTCTCTCAATCTTGGAGGTGTCCTGTATTGTGGATCATGGCAACTTCATCTTGATTTCCCAATTTTATTTAAAAAGCAATTAAAGCTGCTGTGTCCATGCATTTTGCACATTGTGGTTGGAGTTTAGGAATCCTGTACCTACTGGGCATTTTTCTTCCTGGCTTCATTGGGCATCTATGTTCTATGAAGACGTTCAGGTTTCTGCAGTGAATGTCAACCTCAGAAATGTGCTTGTTTTCTGCACTCACAGTGCTGACTTTCATTTGCTTGCCCCTAGGGTTTTTTTTGCAGTTGGCAGGAACAAAGGGGATCGAATATAGAGATCGGCAAAGTTAAAGATCGCATTTTTGAGAGTTCCTGCAATGAACCTCCCCGTCGCGCTTTAAATACCTTTTTTTGTTGTCAACAGCATTTGTATGAATTACATCATGTTAACAAGTCGGCTTCCCTTAATCATGCAGTTTGTCAAATTTTGCTGAAAGTTGTGGAGCCCTGCAGTATTTTTTTTTTAATGCTGCAGTGTCTGATAGCTTTCCAAAACTAAAACTGTTCTAAGGTTCTGGTGGGTTGCTTCAGTTTGCTGTAGTTAAACTGTAGCATTGTGTTGCTTGTTCCCCTGGTGTTGTCAACTAGAATTTTTGGTCAGGTGTAATTAAGTGCCCAACATATCTTAAGTTTGTTTTGTTTCTCTTTTCCTCAAGTTTTATTTGATTTCTCCTTTTGCTTTTCCTTAAAAATCTTCATTCTTGCTGTACGTCTGCCCTCCCTCCCCTCCACTTTACAATTCTATTCTCAATCCTCTCCTCCCCCTTGCATCTTTCATAGCCTTCAAAAGTCTCCTTAAAACTTGCTTCTTTGGTCCTTCGTTTGATCACTACCCCTAGCGCTCTTTTTTTTTTCCTGTTTGGGTTCTGCTCCCACTTTGTGAAGCATCGGGTGCCTTTTTGAAATGGTGTTGTACAGGCGCAATCTGATATCCTTTTAATCATACTGCCAGCTTTGTTTGGACATTGTGGTGCTGCTGCCTCTGAACTAACTGAGCTCCTGAACATCATTTATGATAGTTTTGCGTTTTAATGCCTTTGATTATTTTTCCCGTAAATTTTGGAGAATGTGGCTGTTCCGTCTAAGCTACTAGCACAAAGTAAAGTGCCTGTTGTCTCCGTTAGGTTCCAGTTCTGCCTAAATTGTTAAATTGGCCTACGAGCTCAGAAGACCCCGAGTTCCTTTTGAAAGTGGGCCTGCAAGCTGTCCTGTATGTGCCGACGTCTAAAATGACAGTAGGGGCTTTTTGTCGAGACATTTGGGAGCTTTTTGAAAATGTTCACTTGAACATCTGATTGTGGTTAAGAGCCTGTGTAAGCTAACCAAGCATTTCTAGCTGGTAATTCACGTCAGTCAGTCAAATCATGCTTTCTGAGTACAGGGTAGTCTGATGCAATCTCCAAACGTGGGTCAAATGGAAGAGATAGACTAAATTGGAAGGGGAGAAATTGTAAGTGATAATTTTTATGATAAAAGCTAAGAAAAGCACTGTGTAAAGCAGTGGATGTTTTGTTATTGTTTGGGTGGGGCTACCTATTCTCCCAGTTGTCAAATTCTGTCTGTTGGGTTTCAAAAAAATCCTAACTCAATAATCAATGTGAACTTTTCAGCCATGTTTGCACTAATAACTTATTTTTAGAATAGACTTGCCTTTTGTGTTTTTCACATGGTGGAGTTTATGCTCACTTTTCTAATATTGAGAATACTTGTGTGCAACCAAGGTTAACATCGCAACACACTGCAGATTCAAGGGCTCAGTATTACTGTATTTAGGTTATCGATGAACTGACTGGTCCTGATGGTGTTGATTTGACTTGTCCTCCTCTTCCCTGGATGGGCAAACGGGATTTTGACATACATGGTTGCTTCAGTCGACCCACAAATGGATTCCATGCTTTTGGCACAATGGTGCTCTGTATTCCTTCTATTGTGTGACTATTGTACTGGGCAATGAATCTTGATACAGGCTTATACTTGATGCCCTGTCCTGCTCTTAAATTGGTGCGTGTGTTATAGAGGCACCCATGCTATTTGTACTGTGCTGATACATCTGTGGAATATTTTACAGTGGTAGCCTGTTCTTTGTGTGCCTGCTTGCTTGTCTTGGCTTTTGTCTTGTCTTTCTGCAACTGCTTCTGAAAGACATTTAATTTGTCATGTGCGCCCACTTGCTGCTACCTGGCTCTCTAAATATAGGGATACCTGGAATCCACCTTATTCGCAGATCAGGGTTCAATCCTGGGAAATGTTTGGTCTACATTGTTTGATTTTACATTCTACATTACATTAGTCATTGGGGGAAAGCTGATTTTTTTTTAGGAACCCATTGCATGTGCTTCAGTAACGGATGTTTTGGTTACTTCTATGGTACAAATTTCAAGAAATAGTATCCTAGTACCAGCAACAGGCTAATGTTAAATATGGTCTGTATTGTGCCACGAGCAGTAATTTGTACTGCACACACCAGCACCATTCTTCAGTCCTTTTATTGTTAGTTTACTTCTGACCAGTAATATCATTTACTGGTCCCACTGTGGAGTAGTACTGCTGCCTGAATTGTCTCAGCCTCGTAATTATAAATACAGCTTGAAGTGGTAAGCAAATGGACCGTAAACCCATTTATGCCATTTCTTTGCACCTATAGAATGGTATTTCCCTAAATGAAGTTCATTTTCTGTTTTGACTTCAAATGAAGAAAATATTGAAACGTGAATTTCAGCAGAATTTTCTGATTTAGTTATTGCTCTAATGTTACATTGGAAAGATATGCTGCGTAGATGAGAAAGCATAACATATCGAGTTTTGCAGGGACTGAACGGGTTTCTCCAACATCGTATTTCCCTATTCCTCTTAGGCCTCAGCAGCACTAAGCTGTATGTGTGTTGCTGTCTGTCTCAAACTTCAAGTAACTACATTTCAAAACTATTTTGTTTTGATCGTGCAAAATATCATCTTAGTCATTGGTACCAACTTGTGTCTGAACGGACAGAGGGCATTCTGAAGGGGGAGGGTGAACAGCCAGAGGTTGTGGTACACATCGGTACCAATGACATAGGCAGGAAGAGTGATGAGGTCCTGCAGGGGGAGTTTAGGGAGTTAGGCAGTAAGTTTTTAAAAAAAAAAAAACAGGACCTCTAGGGTTGTAATCTCTGGATTACTCCCTGTGCCACGTGCCAGTGAGGCTAGAAATAGGAAGATGCATCTAAACTGGAAGGGCACTAATATCCTGGCTGCGAGGCTTGCTAGCGTCACTCGGGAGGGATTAAACTAGTGTGGCAGGGGGGTGGGAACCAGAGCAGTAGGACAGCTAGTGAAGTAAATGAGGAGGACATAGTAAATAAGGCCAGTAGGACTAAGCGGAAGAGCAGGCAGGGAGATGTTGCTGAGCACAGCGGGACTGGTGGTCTGAAGTGCATTTGTTTCAATGCGAGAAGTATAACAGGTAAGGCAGATGAACTTAGAAATTGGATTAGTACTTGGAAATATGATTGGTTGAGGGAAGGGCAGGATTGGCAGCTAAATGCTCCAGGCTTCAGGAGGGATAGAGGGGGATTTAAAAGGGGTGGGGGAGTTGCATTACTGGTTAAGGAGAATATCACAGCTGTACTGCGGGAGGACACCTCAGAGAGGTCATGCAGCGAGGCAATATGGGTGGAGCTCAGGAATAGGAAGGGTGCAGTCACGATGTTGGGGGTTCACTACAGGCCTCCCAACAGCCAGCAGGAGGTAGAGGAGCAGATATGTAGACAGATTTTGGAAAGATGGAAAGGTAACTAGGTTGTAGTGGTGGGTGATTTTAACTTCCCCAATATTGACTGGGACTCACTTAGTGCTAGGTACTTGGATGGAGCAGAATTTGTGAGGAGCATCCAGGAGGGCTTCTTGAAACAGTATGTAGATAGTCCAACTACAGATGGGGCCATTCTGGACCTGGTATTGAGGAATGAGCCCGGCCAGGTGGTCGAAGTTTCAGTGGGGGAGCATTTTGGGAGCAGTGACCATAATTCCATAAGTTTTAAGGTACTTGTGGATAAGAATAAGAGTAGTTCTCGGGTGAAGGTGCTAAATTGGGGGAAGGCTAATTATAACAATATTAGGCAGGAACTGAAGAATTTAGATTGGGGGCGGTTGTTTGAGGGTAAATCAACATCTGACATGTGGGAGTCTTTCAAACATCAGCTGATTAGAATCCAGGACCAGCATGTTCCTGTGAGGAAGAAAGACAAGTTTGGCAAGTTTCAGGAAGCTTGGATAACGCGTGATATCGTGAGCCTAGTCAAAAAGAAAAAGGAAGCATTTGTAAGGGCTGGAAGGCTGGGAACAGACGAATCACTTGAGGAATATAAAGACAATAGGAAGGAACTTGAGCAAGGAGTTAGGAGGGCTAAAAGGGGTCATGAAAAGTCATTGGCAAACAGATTAAGGAAAATCCCAAGGCTTTTTATACGTATATAAAGAGCAAGAGGGTAGCCAGGGAAAGGGTTGGTCCACTCAAGGACAGAGAAGGGAATTTATGTGTGGAGCCAGAGGAAATGGGCGAGGTGCTAAATGAGTATTTTGCATCAGTATTCGCAAAAGAGAAGGACTTGGTGGATGATGAGCCTAGGGAAGGGAGTGCAGATAGTCTCAGTCATCTCATTATCAAAAAGGAGGAGGTATTGGGTGTCTTGCAAAGCATTAAGGTAGATAAGTCCCCAGGGCCCGATGGGATCTACCCTAGAGTACTGAGGGAGGCAAGGGAAGAAATTGCTGGGACCTTGACAGAAATCTTTGCATCCTCATTGGCTGCAGGTGAGGTCCCAGAGGACTGGAGAATAGCCAATGTTGTTCCTTTGTTTAAGAAGGGTAGCAAGGATAATCCAGGAAATTATAGGCCGGTGAGCCTTACGTCAGTGGTAGGGAAACTATTGGAGAGGATTCTTCGGGACAGGATTTACTCCCATTTGGAAACAAACGAACGTATTAGCGAGAGACAGCATGGTTTTGTGAAGGGAAGGTCGTGTCTTACTAATTTGATTGAGTTTTTTGAGGAAGTGACGAAGATGATTGATGAGGGAAGGACAGTGGATGTTGTCTATTTGGACTTTAGTAAAGCCTTTGACAAGGTCTTTTAAGATGTATCTAGACAGATACATGAATGGGCAGGAAGCAAAGAGATACAGACCCTAAGAAAATAGGCGACATGTTTAGATAGAGGATCTGGATCGGCGTAGGCTTGGAGGGCCGAAGGGCCTGTTCCTGTGCTGTAATTTTCTTTGTTCTTTGTTCTTCTTTGTCCCGCATGGCAGACTGGTGCAAAAGGTGAAGTCACACGGGATCAGAGGTGAGCTGGCAAGATGGATACAGAACTGGCTCAGTCATAGAAGACAGAGGGTATCAGTGGATGGGTGTTTTTCTGAATGGAGGGATGTGACTCGTGGTGTTCCGCAGGGATCAGTGCTGGGACCTTTGCTGTTTGTAGTATATATAAATGATTTGGAGGAAAATGTAGCTGGTCTGATTAGTAAGTTTGCGGACGACACAAAGGTTGGTCGAGTTGCAGATAATGATGAGGATTGACAGAGGATACAGCAGGATATAGATCGGTTGGAGACTTGGGCGGAGAAATGGCAGATGGAATTTAATCCGGACAAATGTGAGGTAATGCATTTTGGAAGGTCTAATGCAGGTGGGAGGTACACAGTAAATGGCAGAACCCTTAGGAGTATTGACAGGCAGAGAGATCTGGGTGTACAGGTCCACAGGTCACTGAAAGTGGCAATGCAGGTGGACAAAGGTAGTCAAGAAGGCATACGGCATGCTTGCCTTCATCGGTCGGGGCATAGAGTATAAAAATTGGCAAGTCATGTTGCAGCTGTACAGAACCTTAGTTAGGCCACACTTAGAATATTGCGTGCAATTCTGGTTGCCACACCACCAGAAGGACGTTGAGGCTTTGGAGAGGGTACAGAGGAGGTTTACCAGGATGTTGCTTGGTCTGGAGGGCATTAGCTATGAGGAGAGGTTGGAAAAACTGATTGTTTTCACTGGAATGACGGAGGTGGAGGGGCGACATAATAGAGGTTTACAAAATTATGAGCGGCATGGACAGAGTGTATAGTCAGAAGCTTTTTCCCAGGGTGGAAGAGTCAGTTGCTAGGGGACGTAGGTTTAAGGTGCGAGGGGCAAAGTTTAGAGGGGATGTGCGAGGCAAGTTTTTTGCACAGAGGGTGGTGAGTGCCTGGAACTTGCTGCCAGGGGAGGTGGTGGAAGCAGATACGATAGCGACGTTTAAGAGACATCTTGACAAATATATGAATAGGAAGGGAATAGAGGGATATGGGCTCCGGAAGTGCGGAAGGTGTTCGTTTCGGCAGGCATCAAGATCGGCGCAGGCTTGGAGTGCTGAATGGTCTGTTCCTGTGCTGTACTGTTCTTTGTTCTTTGTTGTGGTGACTTCTATTTTTAAGATGAAATTTTACTACTTTGTGCAATTCCTGCATTAAAACAAATAGATCATCTTTGAAGAAGGATGTCAAGACCTTAGAGGGAGCAAAGAGGAGGTTTATCAGAGAGATGGCAGGGATGAAGCACTTCAGTTAGAGACTGGTGAAGCTGGGATTGTTCTCCTTAGAGCAGGGAAGGTTAAGGGGTGAATTTAATGGAGGTATTCAAAATTGAGAGTTTTGTTAAGTAATTTGTTCCCACTGTTAGTTGGGCTGGTAACCAGAGGCAAAATTGGCAAAAGAACGGAAGAATCAGAGGGGAGATGCGATTTTTTTTTTTTTTTTTTTTTTTTGTGTGGTGAGTAAGGGTCTGGAATACACTAGTGACTGAAGCAGATTCAGTAGTGACTTTGGTATGTGTTTAAAAAAGCAAAACTTTGCCAGCATAGAGGGAAAGAATAGGGGAGCTGGCACAGGCACAATGGTCGGAATGGTCTCCTGTGCTGCGGCGGATAGGATCAAAGAAAACCCTAAGGCTTTCTATAGGTATATCAGGAATAAAAGAATGATCAGAGTTAGAACAGGGCCAATCAAAGATAGTAGTGGGAAGTTGTGTGCGGAATCAGAGGAGATAGGGGAAGCGTTAAATGAATATTTTTCGTCAGTATTTACAGTAGAGAAAGAAAATGTTGCCGAGGAGATTACTGAGATACAGCCTACTAGGCTAGATGGGATTGAGGTTCACAAGGAGGAGGTGTTAGCAATTTTGGAAAGTGTGAAAATAGATAAGTCCCCTGGGCCAGATGGGATTTATCCTAGGATTCTCTGGGAAGCCAGGGAGGAGATTGCAGAGCCGTTGTTGTTGATCTTTATGTCGTCATTGTCGACAGGAGCAGTGCCGGAAGACTGGAGGATAGCAAATGTTGTCCCCTTGTTCAAGAAGGGGAGTAGAGACAGCCCTGGTAATTATAGACCTGTGAGCCTTACTTCGGTTGTGGGTAAAATGTTGGAAAAGGTTATAAGAGATAGGATTTATAATCATCTTGAAAAGAATAAGTTCATTAGAGATAGTCAGCACGGTTTTGTGAAAGGTAGGTCGTGCCTCACAAACCTTATTGAGTTTTTCGAGAAGGTGACCAAACAGGTGGATGAGGGTAAAGCTGTGGATGTGGTCTATATGGATTTCAGTAAGGCGTTTGATAAGGTTCCCCACGGTAGGCTATTGCAGAAAATACGGAAGTATGGGGTTGAAGGTGATTTAGAGCTTTGGATCAGAAATTGGCTAGCTGAAAGAAGACAGAGGGTGGTGGTTGATGCAAATGTTCATCCTGGAGTTTAGTTACTAGTGGTGTACCGCAAGGTTCTGTTTTGGGGCCACTGCTGTTTGTCATTTTTATAAATGACCTGGATGAGGGTGTAGAAGGGTGGGTTAGTAAATTTGCGGATGACACGAAGGTCGGTGGAGTTGTGGATAGTGTCGAAGGGTGTTGTAGGGTACAGAGGGACATAGATAGGCTGCAGAGCTGGGCTGTGAGATGGCAAATGGAGTTTCATGCGGAGAAGTGTGAGGTGATTCACTTTGGAAGGAGTAACAGCAATGCAGAGTACTGGGCTAATGGAAAGATTCTTGGTAGTGTAGATGAGCAGAGAGATCTTGGTGTCCAGGTACATAAATCCCTGAAAGTTGCTACCCAGGTTAATAGGGCTGTTAAGAAGGCATATGGTGTGTTAGCTTTTATTAGTAGGGGGATCGAGTTTCGGAGCCACGAGATCATGCTGCAGCTGTACAAAACTCTGGTGAGGCCGCACCTGGAGTATTGCGTGCAGTTCTGGTCACCGCATTATAGGAAGGATGTGGAAGCTTTGGAAAGGGTGCAGAGGAGATTTACTAGGATGTTGCCTGGTATGGAAGGAAGGTCTTACGAGGAAAGGCTGAGGGACTTGGGGTTGTTTTCGTTGGAGAGAAGGAGGAGGAGAGGTGACTTAATAGAGACATACAAGATAATCAGAGGGTTAGATAGGGTGGATAGTGAGAGTCTTTTTCCTCGGATGATGATGGCAAACACTAGGGGACAAAGCTTTAAGTTGAGGGGTGAAAGATATAGGACAGATGTCAGAGGTAGTTTCTTTACGCAGAGAGTAGTAGGGGCGTGGAACGCCCTGCCTGCAACAGTAGTGGACTCGCCAACTTTAAGGGCATTTAAGTGGTCATTGGATAGACATATGGATGAAAATGGAATAGTGTAGGTCAGATGGTTGGCGCAACATCGAGGGCCGAAGGGCCTGTACTGTGCTGTAATGTTCTAATCTAAAAAGATTCTTCATCCAAATGGAGGAAATCATTGGGCACTATCCCGTCTTAATATTTTGCCAAACTACTTCATATTGTTCTGGTTACACACATGCTCCTTTTGCTCTCATCACCAAACTTAAAAGAAAAAAAAAAATCTTAAAACTAGTTTGTTTTTCCATTCCTTTTTACTTTATTGCTCAGTTTAGTTGTCATTTTTTTTAGTTGCACTTTTTTTGTTTCCTCACCCATATCGTCCTGTGACTGTGTTCCATAGTTTTGATGTCAACATTGACGCCTACAAGTTGTTCTGGGTATGCTATCTGGGAGTTGGCTATTGAAAAGTTTCTGGGAGAATTCACGCTTCAGGTTTATACAGTTTTGTTGTTTTCAGTATGTTGGCTAATGTGTGTGAAGTCTGCCTGCACTTTGGACCAGCCAGTGAGGAGAGAGTAAGACTGATCCTCAGCTTCACCAACAGATGGTGCCAATTGTATCATTGCTAAATATACCTGTCCTGTATATTGCTGACTATGATGTTAACATGTTACTGGAATAGTATGTACATGTGATTTTGGGAGGAAAGTGGTCCATTGGGCAGCCTGGGATTGGAGACACTGCTTATTGGCCCAAAGTAATACCTCTTGTAGATTCTCTTTGAGAGATGTCTCTTTGGGAGGCAAGCTGGTACAGTGCTGGAAACTTTCAAGTAATGTCAGCAGCACCTCAAAGGAATAACTGGCAGGGCTGTAAGGTGACCTAGAGGATGTTGTGGTTTATTTTGTGCATGAGGATGGGGTACCATTACACCTAGGTTCAACAGAACTGGCAAAGGCCTTGAAGAAAAAAAATTGTATTGATTCCCAAATACTGGTCTACTTACCTGGGGCGGTTGTATTTTATACTTGGTAACAGCGTGTTCGGACCTTGTCAGATGCATGGATGATAATCCTTGCTTCAAGTCTTTGTTTTCTGTGTATTGCCTTTAATTCAAATGGCTAATTTTCTTGGGACAGTAAGATCATGCTCTTTGGCTTCAAAAGTGAAGAAATAATACTTTTCAATCCTTAGAGCAGACTCTCCAAAGCGAAGAAAATTACAGGTTTTACTGTTTTTGAAGTCGAGGGGAATAGAAGGTGTATAATTCACATTGGAATGCTGGTGATTAACTTCATCCTTGGAGAAGTTTTTTAGATTTAGAGATAGAGCACTGAAACAGGCCCTTCGGCCCACCAAGTCTGTGCCGACCATTAACCACCCATTTATACTAATCCTACACTAATCCCATATTCCTATCACATCCTCACCTGTCCCTATATTTCCCTACCACCTACCTATACTAGGGGAAATTTATAACGGCCAATTTACCTATCAACCTGCAAGTCTTTTGGCTGTGGGAGGAAACCGGAGCACCCAGATGAAACCCACGCAGACACAGGGAGAACTTGCAAACTCCACACAAGCAGTACCCAAGATGGTGGCACTGCCCCATCATCAAGACAGTGAGTCGAACAGTCTGGCCAGCAGCCATATATGACAGGGATATGTACTTGCACAATAAGATAAAATTTGTTCCGTGGCAATATTTGGCAAATAATTTCCCTGTTTCAGATCACCATCCAGTGCCAAATCACGGTTCCTGCCACTTAAGTTCGTATTCTGTTCGACAGCATAGAGTGTTTATGCTACCAAAGGAAGCCATTCAGCCAGTTCTCTGTAGAGAAATCCAGTCAGTCCCATTTCCACTGCTCTATCCCTGTCACCCTGCAATTTTATTTCCCTCAAGTGCCCATCCAGTTTCCTTTTGAAATCATTCATTGTCTCTGCTTCCACCACCCTAGTAGGCAGCGAGTCATTATTACCACTTGCATATTTAAAAAAAAATTTCTTCCACACATTTCCCTCTGCATTTCTTGCCAAAAACCTTAAATCTGCGTCCCATAGTACTATCAGCTAATAGGAACAGCTTTTCTTTGTCTTCCCTATCCCAACCTGTCGTACTTTTGTACACCTCTGTCAAATGCCCCTCAATCTCCTTTGCTCTCAGACAAACAACCCAAGCTTCTCCAACCTCACCTCATCCCTGGAACCATTCTGGTAAAACTCCTCTGCACCCTTTCAAGGATACTCTCTTCCTTCCTAAAGTGTGGTGACCAGAACTGGACCCAATACTCCAGTTGTAGCCTAACCAGAGATTAACTTCCCTGCTTTTGTACTTAATATCTCTGTGAAGCCCAATATCCCAAATGCTTTGCTAATTCCTCTCTGCTGCCTTCAGAGATCTATGCATATGAATCCCCAGGTCCCTTTGTCTTTGCACGCTGTTTAGAACTGTGCCATTCACTATATATTGCCTCTCCTGCTGCTTTCTGCCAAAATGCAACACCTCACACTTCTCTGGATTAAATTCCATCTGCTACTTGTCTGCTTATTTTGCTAGCCTATCTATGTTCTGTTGCACTCGATTGGTATCATCCTCACTGTCTGCCACACTCCAAGTTTGGCATTAACAAATTTTGAAATGTTACACTATTCCAATCTCCAAGTCATTTATATAAATCAAAAAAGCAGTGGTTCTAGCATTGACCCATGAACACTACTGTCTACTCTCCTCCAGTTTGAAAAAGACCAGTCTACACACAATCAGTTAAGTGATGGAAGTTGTCATTGACAGTGCTATCAAACGATAGTAGTGTTCATGGGTCAATGCTAGAACCACTGCTTTTTTGGTTTATATAAATGACTTGGAGATTGGAATAGTGTAACATTTCAAAATTTGTTAATGCCAAACTTGGAGTGTGGCAGACAGTGAGGATGATACCAATCGAGTGCAACAGAACATAGATAGGCTAGCAAATAACCTGCTCAGTGATGCTCAGTTTGGGTTCCGCCAGGGCCACTCAGCTCTTGACCTCATTACAACCTTGGTTCGAACATGGGCAAAAGAGCTAAACTCAAGGTGAGGTGAGTGTGACTGCCCTGACATCAAGGCAGCATTTGACCGAGTATGGCATCAAGGAACCTTAGCAAAACTGGAGTCAATGGGAGTTGGGCAAAACTCTCTGCTGATTTGAGTCGCACCTAGCGCAAAGAAAGATGATCGTGGTTGTTGGAGGTCGATCATCTCAGCTCCAGGACATTACTGCAGGAATTCTATTCCTCAGGGTAGTGTCCTCAGCACAACCATCGTCAGCTGCTTCATCAATGACCTTCCTTCAGTCATAAGGTCAGAAGTTGGGATGTTCGCTGATTGCTCAATGTTCAGCACCATTCGCGACTCCTGAGATACTGAAGCAGTCTGTGTAGAAATGCAGCAAGACCTGGCTTGAATATCCAGGCTTGGGCTGGTAAGTGGTAAGTAACATTCGTGCCACACATGCCAGGCAGTGACCATCTCCAACAAGAGAGAATCTAACTATCTCCCCTTGACATTCATTGGCATTATGATCACTGAATCCCCACTATCCGCATTCTGCGGGTTAAATTGAACTGGAGTAGCCTGTTACTGGAGTAACTGCTGGAGTAGTTCCTGACTTGGAACTATATCACCGTTCCTTCACTGTCGCTGGGTCAAAATCCTGGAACTCTCTTCCGAACAGCAGTGTGGGTGTACCTACCCCCATGGACTGCAGTGGTTCAAGAAAGCAGCTCACCACCACCTTCTCGAGGGCAATTCGGGATGGGCAATAAATGCTGTCCTTGTCAGCGACGCCCATATCCCATGAACGAATAAAAAAAATTTACCAAGACGTACTGTTTTCTGCCCTGAAGCCAAATGTTTGTAATCCAATTTGATACAGACCCTCCTATTGCGTGAGTCTCAATTTTGTTAGCCAGTCTTTTATGCGGTACCTTGTCAAACGCTTTCTTCAAATCTATATAGACAACTTCGATTGTGTTCCCTTCATCAACCTTCTCTGTTACTTTATAAAATATTTTAATTCAGTTAGCCAAGCACGATTAGCCTTTTACAAATCCGTGTTGGCTTTCCTTAATTTACTGAAAACTCTCCAAGTGCCTGTTGATTTTTTTTAAAATCCCCTGATCAATGTTTGTAAAACCGTACCCACCACTGTTAAACTGACCACCCTAAAGTTGCTAGGATGGTCTTGAACAGCCTTTCTTGAATAAGAGTGTCGCATTTGCTGCTGTTTAGTCCTCTGGCATCTCCCTGGTATCTAGTGAAGATTATGGCAAGCCCTTCCACCATCTCCACCCCTCCTCCCTTTTGCAGCCTGGGATGCAAACCATCCGGACCAGGCAACTTATCCACTCTAAGGATAGCCAGCATTTTCAGCATATCCTGCCTATCCGTTTTCATCCCGTCCGCTGCCTGTGCAATCTCCGCTTCTACCGATATTTTGTCAGCATCCTCTTCCTGAGTAAACTCTGATGCAAAGTACTCATTAAGTATTCTAGCCTTGTCCTGTGCCTCTAAGCATATATCACCCTCTTTGTCACTAATAGGCCCCGCTTCACCTCTTATTACCCATCTACTATTTACATGGTGGAAGATTTTTGGGTTCTCTTATGTTAACTGCCATTTCTATTCTCATATTCTCTTTGTCAGTTTTATCTTCCTCTTCACTTCCCCTCTCAACTTACTGGGCTGGACTTTAAGGCGTTAAAAAAAAAAAGGCGCCCTGCTCGCATGGGCACTGCATCACGGAGCCATTGTGATTTCAAACATGGCGGCTCATTTGCATGGCCGTGGCGCTTGCCCCCCCCCGCAATCACGTGGAGGGCCCGGGTGAGCCGTCTAAGGCAACGGCGTCCAGCGCTATTCTTAAAGGGCTTACAGCCCTTAATGGAGATTATAAAATTAAAGGGCCAGGCCAGTTCAATGACCAAAAAAAGAATTGTTACCATTAAATTCATTTTCCCACCCTCCAATGGCATTTCAAAACATTCCTGCCCTTTTCCCAACCCTGGAATTTGTTTAAGAATTTGACCTCCCCATACCCCTCCCACACCTAAAAATTCGGCACCTTTGCCCTTTTACCCATTCCCATCACTCCCCACCCCCGACCAATCCGCAGCACTGTCACTCCCTCCTCCCCCTCTTCCCCCCCCCCCCCCCCCAAACAAACACAGAAACAATCCTCCTCCCCCCTCCCCACAGGTGTCGCTCCAAGTTCCCCCGAACAGGGATTCGAAGGCAGGGCATTGTCGGCCGCCCAAATGAAGAGTGGTGCAGCGATCAAGGAGGCAACAGGACCCTCATTAAATTAGGTATGTAAATTAGTTTGTCTGGTTCGGGTCGGGTCGGGCCCCTCTTCCGAGTCCGGCTTTCGGGCTCAGTTTGGGCCGGACACATGGTAAGTGCTCTGCCAATAAGTATTGAAAGTAAAAAAAAAACTTTCCTGAGCTAGGAGTCCGGGACGTCAACCAGGGAGACTGAGTCTGCACAGTGTGCGACTGACGTCTCTATTGACATCATCACACACACTCTGCAGCTTCGTGGAGCTTCACAGTCGGAAGGTAAGTCGAGGAAGGGTTGGGTTGAGTCGGGCTCTGGGGAAAATTGAAGAGACTTGGGTCAGGTCGGGTTCTTTTTGTATCCTTGAATGTTAGGTTCCCAGTCCTCACCATTTTTAAGCCATGTTTTCGCTGTTTCTGCTACATCATATTTGCACATAGCTACTTGTGCTTGTACCTCACCGACCTTATTCACCACCCTTTGTGTGTATGCATACATGCATTCTAAACCTATCTTTGTATTCCTCGTAGTTCTTCTTAGTCTGCTCCTATCTAATATGATACTACTTCCTTCTCTAGTACTATCCAACACTCTCATGTTATGCACCTCACTCCTCTTTTTTCTCCTTCTATATGCTGGTGCCCATTCCCCTGTCAATTTAGTTTAAACCCTCTCCAACCAAAGTAGTGGACCTCCCTGCAAGGACATTGGTCCCAGAACTGTTATCAATTCCCTAAGAATCTGAATATCTCCCTCCTGCACCATGCTTCAAGCCACGCATTGATCCTCCCTATCTCCCTATTTCTACTCTGGCTAGCATGTGGCATTGGGAGTAATTCAGAGATTACTACCTTTTGAGGTCCTACTATTTAACTTCCTCCCTAACTCCTGAAAATCTGACTGTAGGATCTCAATAGCTGCCCTCTCTCTGTCATTGGTACTGACGTGTACCACAACTTCTTCCTCACCTCCCCCCTGCAGAGTATTTGGTACCCTCTCCATGATGTCCACCCTGGCTCCAGGGAGGCAACACACTATGGGGACTCACGGTAACAGTTAAAGAAATGCCTGTCTGTCCCCCTGAATATGGAAACTCCTATAACAACTGCATTTCTATACTTTGCTGATCCCTCCTGTGTAGTCTCTTTCCAATTGGTGCCATGGTCTGGACTGCACTCCTTCATGGCATCGTCACCCCCAGCAGTCTCTAATACTGAATACTGGTTTGAGTGTTGCACGCATCCCGAAGACTCCTGTACTTCCTGCCTCTTCCTACTCTTTTGGATGGACACCCATCTACTATCCTGAACACATTCTGCCTGCGGGGTGACCATCTCCTCCTGGAATGTACGATCCAGGGAACACTCATTCTCCCTGATGCTCCAGCTCAGAAATCATGAGCTAAAGCTCAAGCAGCTGGAGATATTTCTTAGCTGCCCATCCATGATCTAAAAATTCTTTATTCTCTCTTTTAGAATCTAGTTGGTGCTTGGTTAGATCTGCTCTGTGCTAATACTCTTCTTACTTGCTGTTATACTGAGCCCATGCTTTTAATTTTTTCTTACCTTGCTCCCTGACGCAGACTCTCTGCACTGCTGCTTTATCCTTGAACTCCTTCAGCTGCATGCTCCTCACCTTGCGGTTCTCCAAACAAACACCTACCACCTCTTCCCACTTGAGCATGCTGTAGTAGAGGTAAACGTTTTTAAATTAAACATCCAATAATTTAAATTAAAAATGTAAGCAATGCAGTAAGGTAGGAATTTAATGCCCGAAGACTGAAATATTAGATCATTTAAATTAAGTAACTTCAGATTGCAAGGAGTAGAATGCCACATTTTTCTAACTTAATGCATCAGCTTAGAAACATTTTGTCAATGCTACAGAATTTGGATGGACAGAATCTAATTCCTACTGGAAGTTTACAGCACGGGAAGAGGCCATTCATCTCACTGAGTCTGCATTTTTTATCTTTGCTAGATCAATCGAAACTAATCCCACTGCCTCACTTTCTCTCCATGGCCCTATATCTTCAAAGATTTATCTATTTTTCCTTTTAAAAGGTACAATGGTCTGTTATCAACCACTCCATGGTAAGGCATTCCATGCTGTGACAATTCTACATGTAAAGACACTTCTACTTATCTCCTAACTCAGTGAAAATTTTAAAATGATGACCTCTTATCACTGATTTCCAACCAGTGAAAGGGTGAATAGGGAAAGATTACTATCAAAACTCTATGCAATTTAAAAAACCTAGTGTAAATCTCCTCTTGGCCTTCTCTGTTCCAAAATCTCATTGCTTTCTTCATAACACAAATTTCCCATCACTGGTGCCATTTTGGTAATTCGACAATATGCACTGTATTTCTTGATGCCTTTCTATAATGGAGTGCCCAAAATAACGCACACTAATATGTTGCCCATGGATAAGCTCACCCCTTTACTAGTTTTGGATGGGTACCCTCCAGTAATAGCTGGTTCTGGGCTGGCAGACCTTTGGTAAAAGGCAGGAAGGTGAAGCTAATCTAAAAGAATAAGGCTTTTGTACCCTCTATCAAAAAAACACCCAAAACAAAAGTGAACTTCATATGTAACTGGAATGGCGCACATGGAAAGTACTTCATATAAAGGGTGAATTTGGCAGTGAAGTCAGTTAAAGAATAAAAGTACACCAGTAAATAATACTGCGATTACTGAGCACAGAATCATTACAGTCTCAAGTCCTTATTCCTCATAAGAGAGTTTTTTTGTTGTTGGGAATTGAGAGATCTTGGCATCAAACTGGTGTAATTAAAACAAGGACTTGTAATCTGGATGTAATTGTTCCATAGTTAGAGTAAATTGCATACTTGGTGTGGTAATTTTTATGGAGAATGTTGTGTGCAAATGTTTTGTGCTAGAGATTGCAAAGATTTACCAGATGACTAGGAGCACAGAGATACAATTACTGGCACTGAAGAAAACCTTTTTCTCTATGAACTTCATGATCATCAGTTGAGGGATGTTGGTGGGGATGGAAAATTTCCTATTTAAGACACCCAGCATTAGAATTAGAATTAGAATTAGAATATTACAGCGCAGTACAGGCCCTTCGGCCCTCGATGTTGCGCCGATCATCTGACCTACACTATTCCATTTACATCCATATGTCTATCCAATGACCACTTAAATGCCCTTAAAGTTGGCGAGTCTACTACTGTTGCAGGCAGGGCGTTCCACGCCCCTACTACTCTCTGCGTAAAGAAACTACCTCTGACATCTGTCCTATATCTTTCACCCCTCAACTTAAAGCTATGTCCCCTCGTGTTTGCCATCCTCATCCGAGGAAAAAGACTCTCACTATCCACCCTATCTAACCCTCTGATTATCTTGTATGTCTCTATTAAGTCACCTCTCCTCCTCCTTCTCTCTAACGAAAACAACCCCAAGTCCCTCAGCCTTTCCTCGTAAGACCTTCCTTCCATACCAGGCAACATCCTAGTAAATCTCCTCTGCACCCTTTCCAAAGCTTCGACATCCTTCCTATAATGCGGTGACCAGAACTGCACGCAATACTCCAGGTGCGGCCTCACCAGAGTTTTGTACAGCTGCATCATGACCCCGTGGCTCTGAAACTCGATCCCCCTACTAATAAAGGCTAACACACCATATGCCTTCTTAACAGCCCTATTAACCTGGGTAGCAACTTTCAGGGATTTATGTACCTGGATACCAAAATCTCTCTGCTCATCTACACTACCAAGAATCTTCCCATTAGCCCAGTACTCTGCATTGCTGTTACTCCTTCCAAAGTGAATCACCTCACACTTCTCCGCATTAAACTCCATTTGCCATCTCTCAGCCCAGCTCTGCAGCCTATCTATGTCCCTCTGTACCCTACAACACCCTTCGACACTATCCACAACTCCACCGACCTTCGTGTCATCCGCAAATTTACTAACCCACCCTTCTACACCCTCATCCAGGTCGTTTATAAAAATGACAAACAGCAGTGGCCCCAAAACAGAACCTTGCGGTACACCACTAGTAACTAAACTCCAGGATGAACATTTGCCATCAACCACCACCCTCTGTCTTCTTTCAGCTAGCCAATTTCTGATCCAAAGCTCTAAATCACCTTCAACCCCATACTTGCGTATTTTCTGCAATAGCCTACCGTGGGGAACCTTATCAAACGCCTTACTGAAATCCATATACACCACATCCACGGCTTTACCCTCATCCACCTGTTTGGTCACCTTCTCGAAAAACTCAATAAGGTTTGTGAGGCACGACCTACCTTTCACAAAACCGTGCTGACTATCGCAAATGAACTTATTCTTTTCAAGATGATTATAAATCCTGTCTCTTATAACCTTTTCCAACATTTTACCCACAACCGAAGTAAGGCTCACAGGTCTATAATTACCAGGGCTGTCTCTACTCCCCTTCATGAACAAGGGGACAACATTTGCTATCCTCCAGTCCTCCGGCACTACTCCTGTCGACAATGACGACTTGAAGATCAACAACAACGGCTCTGCAATCTCCTCCCTGGCTTCCCAGAGAATCCTAGGATAAATCCCATCTGGCCCAGGGGACTTATCTATTTTCACTCTTTCCAAAATTGCTAACACCTCCTCCTTGTGAATCTCAATCCCATCTAGCCTAGTAGGCTGTATCTCAGTAATCTCCTCGGCAACATTTTCTTTCTCTACTGTAAATACTGACGAAAAATATTCATTTAACGCTTCCCCTATCTCCTCTGATTCCGCACACAACTTCCCACTACTATCCTTGATTGGCCCTGTTCTAACTCTTATCATTCGTTTATTCCTGATATACCTATAGAAAGCCTTAGGGTTTTCTTTGATCCTATCCGCCAATGACTTCTCGTGTCCTCTCCTTGCTCTTCTTAGCCCTCCCTTTAGATCCTTCCTGGCTAGCTTGTAACTCTCAAGCGCCCTAACTGAGCCTTCACGTCTCATCCTAACATAAGCCGCCCTCTTCCTCTTGACAAGCGCTTCAACTTCTTGAGTAAACCACGGCTCCCTTGCTCGACAACTTCCTCCCTGCCTGACAGGTACATACTTATCAAGGACACGCATTAGCTGCTCCTTGAATAAGCTCCACATTTCGTTTGTGCCCATCCCCTGCAGTTTCCTTCCCCATCCTGGCGCCTTTTATCCTGCATCTTCACACATCTCCAATGGAACAGAGGTTACTTTCCAGCAGAGATGGAGAAGGTCATAAAGGTGTGACAATAGATGGGACTTTCCATGCTTGAGCAGTTTGGCTGGGATTCCATCCTTGCCTGGTGCCCTTCTGTTCACTTGGCAGTCAATGGCTTTCTCAAGCTCCAATGATGAGGCTTCTTCATCTAACTCATTTATGACAGGAACTTGCGGGAGCCTGAAGCACAGACTGGGAGAAATCTGACTCACAGTAGTGTTCAGCCCAGCGGGACATCAGTTTTCTTCCAACGGTGAGTACTTCACCATCTGCTGACTTCAGGGGAGCAACTTTGGTGATGGCAGGGCCAAGTGTCCTCTTGATCCCGTCGTACATAGCTCGTAGATTTCCTTTGCCGCATGCAGTTTGGATTTCTTGACATAAAGTTGATGGTGTTTCTTTGCGCAGTATCTCCCTGGCTTTTGCACGGCTGTCTTGGCTACTTTCAGGTCGTGCGGTGTCTTAGCTGTTGGGTTTATGTTGTGCATCATGTAGGCTTTGTATCATCTCAGCTGAGTAGGTCTCAAACCAGTCCTTGTGCAGGTTCCGAATTTACCAAATGATGCTTCTGCTGCTTCATAGATGATTGAGTTTAGAGACTTCCAAGCTTCATTGATGCCAGCATAGGTGCTTCCTGTTAAGGCTTTGGTGGGTAGCAAGCATTCTAGCGACAGTGTGAACTACTGGTATTTGGCATCATTGCTTGTGGAAGGGATGTTGATAAGTGGCGGACTGTCGCAGGTGGCGCAGTGGTTAGCACCGAAGCCTCTCAGCTCCAGCGATCCGGGTTCAATTCTGGGTACTGCCTGTGTGGAGTTTGCAAGTTCTCCCTGTGTCTGCGTGGGTTTTTGCTGGGTGCTCCGGTTTCCTCCCACAGCCAAAGACTTGCAGGTTGATGGGTAAATTGGCCATTACAAATTGTCCCTAGTATAGGTAGGTGGTAGGGAAATATAGGGACAGGTGGGGATGTTTGGTAGGAATATGGGATTAGTGTAGGATTAGTATAAATGGGTGGTTGATGGTCGGCACGGACTCGGTGGGCCGAAGGGCCTGTTTCAGTGCTGTATCTCTAAATAAATAAATGATCACCAATGCGTCCACTATCTCCATAGCTACCTCTTTCACTGCTCTGGGATGTAGAATATCAAGTCCTGGGGACTTAACAACTTTCAACCCCATTAAGGGCACAGAATGTACACTGGATGAGGGACTTCAATGCCCATCACCAAAAGTGGCTTTGTAGTACTGTTGCTGGCCAAGTCTAGCAGGACATATTTGTCAGACTGGGCCTGTGGCTGTTGGTGAGCTAAGCAATGAGAGGGAACAACCTACTTGACCACGCCTTCACCAGTTTACCTGTGTAGATGCATTTTTCCACAACAGTTTTGGTGGGAGTGATCACTGCACAGTCTTGTCTTCACACTGAGGATACCCTCCATCGTGGTGTTTGGCTCTACCACCATGCTAAATGGGTTAGATTCTGAAGAGACCTAGCAGCTCAAAACTGAGCATCCATGAGGCAGTGTGGGCCATCAGCAGCAGAACTGTATTCAACCACGATCTGTGAACCTCTTGGCCTGTCATATGCCTCACTCTACCAATTCTATCAAGGCAGGGGACCAAGTCTGTTCAATGAGGAGTGCAGGAGAGCATGCCAAAAGCAGCACCAGGTATACCTAGAAATGAGGCACCAACCTGCTGAAGCTACAACCCGGGACTACGTGCATGCTAACGAGCAGGAGCAGAGAGCCAAGAGGTAAGCGATCCTACGACCAACAAATCAGAACAAAGCTCTGCAATCCAGTTGTGAATGGTGGCGTCGAGTTAGACAACTAACTGGAGGAGGAGACTCCAAAACTATCCCCGTCCTCTCAGATGGCGGAATCCAACACATCAGTGCAAAAGACGAGGCTGAAGCATTCGCAGCCATCTTCAGCTAGAAGTGTTGGATCTTCGGCCTCTTCCTGAGGTTGCGACCCTCAGAGATTCCAGCCTTCAGCCAATTCGAGTCGCTCCACATGATATCAAGAAATGACTGAAGGCACTGGATACAGCAAAGGCTATGGGCTCTGCCAACATTCCAGCTGTAGTACTGAAGACTTATGCTCCAGAACTAGCCATGCCCTGAGCCAATTTGTTCTCGTACAGCTACAACGCAGGCATCAAACTGACAGTGGAAAAATGGCAAGTTCTGTCCTATCCACAAAAAGCAGGACAAATTCAATCTGGCCCTTTACTGCCTAGATCCTACTGATCTACTCTCAATCATCAGCAAAGTGATGGAAGGTGTCATTGGCAGTGCGATAAAGTTGCACTTACTCAAAAGCAACGTGCTCACCAATGCTCAATTTGGGTTCTGCCAGGGCCACTCGGCACCAGATCCCTTTACAGCTTTAGTCCAACCTTGGATAAAAGAGCTGAATTCCAAAGGTGGGCGTGACTGCTCTTGACATCAAGGCAGCATTTGACTGAGTGTGGTATCAAGGAGCCCTAGCTAAATTGAAGTCAATGGGAATTGGGGGAACACTCTCCACTGGATGGAGTTGAACCTTGCACAAAGAAAGATTGTTGTGGTTGTTGGAGGCCAATCCAGGGCATCACTGCAGGAGTTCCTAGGGTAGTGTCCTAGGCCCAACCATCTTCAGCTGCTTCATCAATGACCTTCCTTCTAACATGAGGTCAGAAGTGGGGATGTTTACTGATGGTTGCACAGTGTTCAGTAGCATTCACAACTCCTCAGGTACTGAAGCATTCTGTGCCTGCATGCAGTAAGACCTGGACTGTGGGCTGATAAGTGGTAAGTGACCTTCGCACTGCACAAGTACCAAGCAATGACCATCTCCAACAGGCACGAATCTAACCATCTCGCCATGACATTCAACGGCATTGCCATCACTGAATTCCCCACTTTCAACATCCTGCGGGTAACCATTGAACAGAAACTTAATTGGACCAGCCATATATTCACCTTCTGAGTCCCCAAAGCCGTTCAACCATCTACAAGGCACAAGTCAGGAGTGTGATGGAATACTCCAATTGCCTGGATGGGTGCATCCCCAACAACACTTGAGAAGCTTGACGGTGGCACAGTGGTATTGTCACTGGACTGGTAACCCAGAGACCCAGGGTATTTATCTGGGGACGGGTTTGAATCCCACTACAGCAGAAGGTGGAATTTGAATTCAATTAATAAATCTGTAATTAAAAAAGCTAGTCTAATGATGGCCATTAAACTACTGTTGATTGTCGTAAAAACCCATCTGGTTCACTAATGTCCTTTAGGGAAGGAAATCTGCTGTCCATACCTGGTCTGGCCTACATGTGACTCCAGACCTACAGCAATGTGTTTGACTCTTAAATGCACTAGCAAGCCATTCAGTTGTATCTAACTGCTATAAAGTCAATAAAGAATGAAACTGGACGGACCACCACATCAACCTAGGCACCGGAAACGACGGCAAACCCAGCCCTGTCGACACTGCAAAGTCCTCCTTACAAACGTCTGGGGGCTTGTGCCAAAGTTGGGAGAGCTGTCCCACAGACCAGTCAAGCAACAGCCTGACGTAGTTATACTCTAGGAATAATACCTTACAGACAATTTCCCAGACACTGCCATCACCATCCCCGGGTATATCCAGTGCCACCGGCAGGACAGACCCAGCAGAGGTGACTGCATGGTGGCATACAGTTGGGAGGGAGTTGCCCTGGGAGTCCTCAACATTGACTCTGGACCCCATGAAGTCTCATGGCATCAGGTCAAACATGGGCAAGGAAACCTCCTGCTGATTACCACCTCTTTCTCAGATGATGAATCAGTACTCCTCCATGTTGATCACCACTTGGAGGAAGCATTGAGTGTGGCAAGGGCTCAGAATGTACTCTGGGTGGGAGACTTCAATGTCAATCACCAAGAGTGGCTCGCTAGCACCACTACTGACCGAGCAGGCCGAGTCCTAAAGGACGTAGCTGCTAGACTGGGTATGCGACAGGTGGTGAGGGAACCAAGAAGAGGGAAAAACATACTTGACTTCATCCTCATCAATCTTCTGCCACAGATGCATCTGTCCATGACAGTAATGGTGGGAGTGCCCACTGCACAGTCTTTGTGGAGACAGAGAAACGTAGAAAATAGGAGCAGGAGTAGGCCATTCGGCCCTTCGAGCCTGCTCTGCCATTCATTATGATGGCTGATCATCCAACTCAGTAGCCTGTTCCCGCTTTCTCCCCTTTGATCCCTGTCGCCCAAGAGCTATATCTAACTGCTCGAAAACATACAATGTTTTGGCCTCAACTGCTTTCTGTGGTAGTGAATTCCACAGGCTCACCACTGTCTGGGTGAAGTAATTTTTCCTCATCTCAATCCTGAAAGGTTTACCCCATATCCTTAGACTAGTTCTGGACTTCCCCACCATCCTTCCTGCATCTACCCTGTCAAGTCCTGTTAGAATTTTATAGGCTTCTATGAGATTTTGGGCCCCCCTCACTCTTCTGAACTCCAGCGAATATAATCCCAACAGACTCAATCTCTCCTCAAATGTCAGTCCCGCCTCCCAGGAATCAGTCTGGTAAACCTTCGCTGCACTCCCTCTATAGCAAGAACATCTTTCCTCAGATAAAGAGACCAAAACTGCACACAATATTCCAGGTGTGGCCTCACCAAGGCCCTGTATAATTGCAGCAAGACATCCCTGCTCCTGTACTTTAATCCTCTCGCTATGAAGGCCAACATATCATTTGCCTTTTTTATAGCCTGTTGGACCTGCATGCTTACCTTCAGCGACTGGTGTATGAGAACACCCAGGTCTCGCTGCATATTCCCCTCTCTCAAATTATAGCCGTTCAGATAATCTGCCTTCCTGTTTTTGCTACCAAAGTGGATAACCTCACATTTATCCACATTATACTGCATCTGCCATGCATTAGCCCACTCACTCAACTTGTCTAAATCACCCTGAAGCGCCTCTGCATCCTCCTCCCAACTCACCCTCCCACCCAGTTTTGTGTCATCTGCAAACTTTGAGATGTTACATTTAGTTCCCTCATCTAAATCATTAAGATATATTGTGAATAGCTGGGGTCCTAGCACTGATCCCTGTGGTACCCCATTAGTCACTGCCTGCCATTCGGAAAAAGACCCATTTGTTCCTACTCTTTGTTTCCTGTCTGCCAACCAATTTTCTATCCATTGCAATACACTATCCCCAATCCCATGCGCTTTAATTTTACACGCTAACCTCTTATGTGGGACTTTGTCGAAAGCCTTCTGAAAGTCCAAATAAACCACATCCACAGGCTCTCGGTCATCAACTCTACTAGTTACATCCTCGAAGAATTCTAGTAGATTTGTCAAGCATGATTTCCCTTTCGTAAATCCATGCTGACTCTGTCCGATTCTACCACTGTTCTCTCCGTGTGCTCTGCTATAAAATCTTTGATAATGGACTCTTAAAATTTTCCCCGCTGCCGATGTCAGGCTGACTGGTCGATAATTCGCTGTTTTCTCTCTACCTCCCTTTTTAAATAGTGAGGTTACATTAGCTACCCTCCAATCTGTAGGAACTGTTCCAGAGTCTACAGAATCTTGGAAGATGACCACCAATGCATCCACTATTTCTAGGGCCACTTCCTTAAATACTCTGGGAAGGAGACGAAGTCATGCTTTCACATTGAGGATACCGTCCATCGTGTTGTGTGGCACTACCAACGTGCTAAATGGGATAGATTTCGAACAGATCTAGCAATGCAAAACTGGGCATCCATGAGGTGCTGTGGGCCATCAGCAGCAGCAGAATTGTACTCAACCACAATCTGTAACCTCATGGGCTGGCATATCCCCCACTCTACCATTACCAACAAGCCAGGAGACCAACCCTGGTTCAATTAAGTGTGCAGGAGGGCCTGCCAGGAGCAGCACCAGGCATACCTCAAAATGAGGTGTCAACCTGGTGAAGCTACAACACAGGACTACTTGCATGCCAAACTGCGTAAGCAGCATGCGATAGAGCAAACGATCCCATAACTAACGGATCAGATCCAAGCTCTGTAGTCCTGCCACATCCAGCCGTGAATGGTGGTAGGCAATTGAACAACTAACTGGAGGAGGTGGCTCCACAAATATCCCCATTCTCAATAAAAGCAAAATACTGTGTATGCTGGAAATCTGAAATAAAAACAAGAAATGCTGGAACCACTCAGCAGGTCTGGCAGCATCTGTGGAAAGAGAAGCAGAGTTAACGTTTCGGGTCAGTGACCCTTCTTCGGAACTAGCAAATATGCAGAAGCTCAACGCCAACTCAGACACTTCTTCCTACCTCCCTCTGGACCATGACCCCACCACCGAACATCAAGCCACTGTCCAAAGGACTGTCACTGATCTCATCTCCTCTGGAGATCTTCCGTCTACAGCTTCCAACCTCATAGTCCCGCAACCCCGGACAGCCCGTTTCTACCTCCTTCCCAAAATCCACTAACGGGACTGTCCCAGCAGACCCAATGTGTCAGCCTGCTCCTGCCCCACTGAACTTATTTCTTCCTATCTTGACTCTATCTTTTCTCCTCTGGTCCAGTCTCTTCCCACCTACATCCGTGACTCTTCTGACTCCCTACGTCATTTTGACAATTTCCAGTTTCCTGGTCCCAACCGCCTCCTCTTCACTATGGACGTCCAATCGCTCTACATCTCCATCCCCCACCAGAATGGTTTAAGGGCTGTCCGCTTCTTCCTTGAACAGAGGCCCATCCACCACCACCCTCCCCCGCCTGGCTGAACTTGTTCTCACATTGAACAACTTCTCCTTCAACTCCACTCACTTCCTTCAAGTAAAAGGTGTTGCTATGGGTACCCGCATGGATCCTAGTTATGCCTGTCTTTTTGTGGGATATGTCGAGCATTCTTTGTTCCATTTCTACACGGGCCCCCTCCCCCAACTCTTTTTCCGGTACATTGATGACCGTATCGGTGCCGTTTCCTGCTCCCGCCCCGAACTGGAAAACTTTATCAACTTTGCTTCCAATTTCCACCCTTCTCTCACCTTTTACATGGTCCATCTCTGACACTTCCCTTCCCTTCCTCGACTTCTCTGTCTCCATCTCTGGGGATAGGTTGTCTACTAATATCCATTATAAGCCCACCGACTCCCACAGCTACCTCGACTACACTTCTTCACACCCTACCTCCTGTAAGGACTCCATTCCATTCTCCCAGTTTCTCCGTCTCCGACGCATCTGCTCTGATAATGCTACCTTCCATGACGGTGCTTCTGATATGACCTCCTTTTTCCTCAACCGAGGATTCCCCACAACTGTTGTTGACAGGGCCCTCAACCGTGTCCAGTCCATTTCCTGCACCTCTACCCTCACCCCTTCCCCTCCCTCCCAGAACCGTGACAGGGTTCCCTTGTCCTCACTTTCCACCCCATCAGCCTCCATATCCAAAGGATCATCCTCCGCCATTTCCGCCACCTCCAGCGGGATGCCACCACCAAACGCATCTTCCCCTCCCTTCCCCTGTCAGCATTCCGAAGGGATCGTTCTCTCCGCGACACCCTGGTCCACTCCTCCATTACCCCCACCACCTCGTCCCCGTCCCATGGCACCTTCCCCTGCAATCGCAGGAGGTGTAATACCTGCCCATTTACCTCCTCTCTACTCACGATCCCAGGCCCCAAACACTCCTTTCATGTGAAGCAGCGATTTATTTGTACTTCTTTCAATGTAGTATACTGTATTCGCTGCTCACAATGTGGTCCCCTCTACATTGGGGAGACAAAACGCAGACTGGGTGCCCGCTTTGCGGAACACCTCCGCTCAGTCCGCAAGCAGGACCCTGAGCTTCCGGTTGCTTGCCATTTCAACACTCCCACCTGCTCTCATGCTCGCATCTCTATCCTGGGCTTGTTGCAGTGTTCCAGTGAACATCAACGCAAGCTCGAGGAACAGCATCTCATTTTCCGATTAGGCACACTACAGCCTGCCGGACTGAACATTGAGTTCAATAATTTCAGAGCATGACAGCCCCCCATCTTACTTTCATTTTTAGTTGTTTTTTCTTTTTTCTTTTTTACATTTTTTTACAATTTTTTTCTTTGGTTTATTTCATTTCATTTTAGTTTGTTCAGTTTGCTTACCCACTGTTTTCTTTCATGTTTGTACTTGCTGCTGTTCAATCTTCAGTTCGTTAACACCCTATCTGTACTAATGCCTTGTCTTTCAACACGCCATTAACATATTGTTTGCCTTTGCTCCATGACCTTCTGGTCAGCTATGTGGCCTTGTCCAATCTACACCATCTCCTTTGTTATCTCTTGCCCCACCCCTGGCTCACTTGCTTATAACCTTTGACATTTCTAATATTTGCTAGTTCCGAAGAAGGGTCACTGACCCGAAACGTTAACTCTGCTTCTCTTTCCACAGATGCTGCCAGACCTGCTGAGTGGTTCCAGCATTTCTTGTTTTTATCCCCATCCTCAATGATGGGGGACCCCAGCACATCAGAACAAAAGTAAAGGCAGAAGCATTTGCAACAATCTTCAGCCAGAAGTGCCGAGTGGATGATCCATCTCTGCCTCCTCCTGAAGTCCACAGCATCACATGCCAGACTTCAGCCAATTCAATTCACTCTGCCTGATATCAAGAAACGACTGAAGGCACTGAATACTGCAAAGGCTATGGGCCTTGACAATATTCCGGCAATAGTACTGAAGACCTGTGCTCCAGAACTTGCCACACCCCTAGCCAAGCTGTTCCAGTATAGCTACAACACTGGCAACTACCCTGCAATGTGGAAAATTGTCCAGGTATGTCCTGTACACAGAAAGCAGGACAAGTCCAACCCAGCCAATTACCGCCCCATCAGTCTACTCTCAATCATCAGTAAAGTGATATAAGGCATCATCGACAGTGCTATCAAGCCGCACTTGCTTAGCAATAGCCTGCTCAGTGACGCTCAGTTTGTGTTCTGCCAGGGCCACTCAGCTCCTGACCTCATTACAGCCTTGGTTCAAACATGGACAAAAGAGCTGAACTCGAGAGGTGAGGTGAGAGTGACTGCCTTTGACATCAAGGCAGCATTTGACTGAGCATGGATTCAAGCAGCTCTAGCAAAACTGAGGTCAATGGGACTTGGGGAAAATTCTCCGCTGGTTGGATTCATATCTTGTGCAAAGGAAGATGGTTGTAGTTGTTGGAGGTCAATCATCTCGGCTCCAGGACATCACTGCAGGAGTTCCTCAGGGTAGTATCCTAGGCCCAACCATCTTCAGCTTCTTCATCAATGACCTTCGTTCCTTCATAAGAGCAGAAGTGGGGATGTTTGCTGCTGAATGCACAATGTTCACCATTTGCGTCGACTCAGATACTGAAGCAGTCAGTGTAGAAATGCAGCACGAGCTGGACAATATCCAGGCTTGGGCTGATAAGTGGCAAGTTACATTCATGCCATACAAGTGCCAGGCAGTGACCATCTCCAACAAGAGAGAATCTAACCATCTCCCCTTGACATTCAATGGCATTGCGATCGTTGAATCCCCCACTATCAACATCCTAGGGGTTACCATTGACTAGAAACTGAAGTGGAGTAGCTATATAAATATCGTGGCTACAAGAGCAGGTCAGAGGCTAGGAATCCTGCAGCGAGTAACTCACCTCCTGACTCCCGAAACATTGTCCATCATCTACAAGACATAGTCAGGAGTGTGATGGAATACTCTCCACTTGCCTGGATGGGTGCAGCTCCAACAACACTCAAGAAGCTCAACACCAACCAGGACAAAGCAGCCCGCTTGATTGGCACCCCATCCACAAACATTCACTCCCTTCACCACCGACGCACAGTGGCAGCCGTATGTACCATCTGCAAGATGCACTGCAGCAATGCACCAAGGCTCCTTCGACAGCACCTTCCAAACCCACGACCTCTACCAACTAGAAGGACAAGGGCAGCAAATGCATGGGAACACCACCACCTGCAAGTTCCCCTCCAAGCCACACACCATCCTGACTTGGAACTATATCACCGTTCCTTCACTGTCGCTGGGTCAAAATCCTGGAACTCCCTTCTTAACAGCACTGTGGGCATACCTACCTCACATGGACTGCAGAGGTTCAAGAAAGCAGCTCACCACCACCTTCTCTAGGGCAATTTTGGATGGGCAATAAATGCTGGCCTAACAAGCAATGCCCACGTTCCATGAATGAATAAAAAAAAACATACAAGAGAAAGCAGCCTGGTTGAGTGGCACCCCATCCACCATCTTAAGCATTCACTCCCTCCATCACTGGCGCACAGTAGCTGCAGAGTGTACCATCTACAAGATGCACTGCAGCAACTCACCAAGGCGCCTTCGACAGCAGTTTCCAAACCTGTGACCTTTATCACCTAGAAGGACAAGGGCAGCAGACAGATGGGTATACCGCCACCTGCAAGTTTTCCTCCAAGCCACACATCATCCTGATTTGGAACTATAGTGCTGCTCCTTAACTGTCACTAGGTCAAAATTTTGGAACTTGCTAACAGCACTGTGGGTGTACCTGCACCACATAGGCTGCAGCAGTTCAAGAAGGTGGCTCACCACTACCTTAACAGCAGTTAAGAATGGGTAATAAGTTAAGAATGGCCTTGCCAGCAATGCTTACATCCTAAGAATGAATATTTAAAAAATCTTGAAATGTAGGAGATGCTCGGACCTTGGAGACATTTGCCCAGATCGATTGCAGTCAAAGTAACTGTCTTTCCTTAGGGTACGAAGCATCAGGGAAGGCAAAGTGTCAATTGCAGCTGGCTGGCTCGTTTAATGGGTGCAGTTGGGCACTTCATGTGATTTTTATTTCAAGCTGCTTTAATCATTTGACTTGGGTGTTGAAATCAAACTTTGGGAAAATGGGTATGACGGAGCAGAGGGACCTGGACGTATATGTGCATAAGTCATTGAAGGTGGTAGGACAGGTTGAGGGAGCGGTTAATAAAGTATCCTGGTCTTTATTAATCGGGTCATAGAGTAGAAGAGCAAGGAGGTTATGTTGAACATCTATAAGATACTAGTTCAGTCTCAGCTGGAGTATTGCGTCCTGTTCTGGGCACCACACTTTAGCAAGGATGTGAGGGTGTTCGAGAGGGTGCAGAAAAGATTCACAAAATTGGTTCCAGGGATGAGAAACTTTGTTTACAAAGATAGATTGGAGAAGTTGGGGCTGTTTTTCTTGGAGAAGAGAAGGCTGAGAGGAGATTTGATAGAGATATTCAAAATCATGAGGGGTCTGGACAGAGTAAATAGGGAGAAACTGTTCCCACTTGTGAAAAGTTAA
Organism: Heterodontus francisci; assembly: GCF_036365525.1. Classification (NCBI taxonomy): domain Eukaryota; kingdom Metazoa; phylum Chordata; class Chondrichthyes; order Heterodontiformes; family Heterodontidae; genus Heterodontus; species Heterodontus francisci. The sequence goes on along the minus strand of NC_090372.1, from coordinate 209,025,396 downwards.
AGAGCGAGAGGGCACAGATTTTAAGTAATTAGTAAAAGAAGCAAAAATGACATGAGGCAAATCTTTTTCATGCAGCGAGTGGTTAAGATCTGGAATGCACTCCCTGAGGGGGTGGTGGAGGCAGGTTCATTGAAGCATTCAAAAGGGAATTAGACTGTTACTTGAAAAGAAGAGCATGTGCAGGGTTACAGGGAGAAGGTGGGGAAATGGCAGTCGGTGAAATGCTCATTTGGAGAGCTGGTGCAGATGCGATGGGCCAGATGGCCTCCTACACTAACGATTCTGTGATTCTGTGATGTCATGTGAGCTGTCTCAATTTCTCCCTATGGAGGCGTTAGTCTATTTAAAATAAATTTTAAAATTAATTTTATATCCTAAAGGGCACAAGTATATGCACACATTGTGGCATCAAGTTGCCGCAAGAGTAGTTAACTGCTGATGAATTCCTTTACGGGAGAGCTGGAAATGTTCAGTGCTGAATGGAATATGGTAATTCCTGCAGTTTCAAGATGTTGGATGTTATTTAAGTCATACACGTGTCTTCTGTTGGGTGCTGTACTGACAAGTTATCACCCATACAATACAATTGCTAATCTTTCAGAGAGAACATCATTGCACATCAACCACGCAGAGTTTTCTAGGTGTCTCCCTTTTGAGATTCTCCTTCCAGAAATGTTGACTCTTGCTATAATTCCATGGCTCAAGATGTGCCTGGGCACCTCAGCCAAATGGAAACTCTCCTAAACAGGAAACTTTGTCCTCTATGGTGAATAGCCTGCCATCACCATTGATGGATGTGAAACTCACCTGTTGTCACGTGCATTTTCCAGCTGGAGTGTAATCAGAAGCAGAAACCTCTACTGATCATTTCCTCTCCCGAGCCCACGCCAACTTATAAGTTTAATTTGGCTTTCTCTCTTTGCTGATATAGTAGTTGACATATAGGAACAAAAGAACATAGGAGCAGGAGTAGGCCATTCGGCCCTTTGAGCCTGCTCCGTTATTCGATAAGATCATGGCTGATCTGGTTGTGGTCTCAACTCCACTTTCCTGTCTGCCCCCCATAACCCTAGATTCCCTTGTCTATCAAAAATCTGTCTAACTCAGCCTTTAATACATTCAATGACCAAGCCTCTACTGCTTTCTGGGGAAGAGAATTCCGCAGTCACCAATAGACCAGATTAGGTAGTGAGTCAGTACTGACGAAGGGTCACAGGCTTGAAATGCTAACTCAAGTTTCTCTCCCCACAGATGCCACTAGCTCTGCTGAGTATTTCCAGCATTTTCTGTTTCTTTCAGATTTCCAATATCCATAGTACTTTGCTCTTAGTGAGAAAAGTGGGTTTTCAAGAAACATTCCATCCCTGCTTTTGTATTCTATACCTCGGCCACTAAAGGAAAGCATTCCATGTGCCGCCGCCTTCACTTTATCTCTCTCCCTGTTCTGCCACCTTCAGGGACCTGTGGACAGGCACTCTGAGGTCTCTCACTTCCTCTACCCCTCTCATATCCTCCCATTTATTGTGCATTCCCTTGCTTTGTTTGCCCTCCCCAAATGCATTAACTCACTTCTCTGGATTGAATTCCATTTGCCACTTTTCTGCCCACTCAACCAAATCATTGATATCATTCTGTAGTCTACAGGTGGTAGGACAAGTTGAGAAGGCTTTTTTTAAGTAAAAAAAAAAGCAAGGAATATGTGCTAAATCTTTATAAAATACTGGTTAGGCCTCAGCTGGTGTGTTGTGTTCAATTGTGGACACCACACCTTAAGAACGATGTCAAGGCCTTGGAGAGGGTCCAGAGGAAATTTACGAGAATGGTACAAGGTATGTGGGAGTCAGTTACGTGGAAAAGTTGGGTTCGTCCTCCTGACTTCAGAGAAGAATAAGAGTAAGTTCAATAGAGATGCTCAAAATCATGAATGGTTTTGATCAATAAGGAGAAACTGTTCTTAGTGGCAGAGGGTTAGTAACCAGAAGAGACATTTTAAAGTGATTGGCAAAATGGGGCGACATGAGAAGCTTTTTTTTAAACACAGTGAGTTGTGATCTGAAATACACTGTCTGAAACAATAGTGAAAACAGATTCAGTGGTAACTTTCAAAAGAGATTTGGATAAATACGTGAAGGGAAAACAAATGCAAGGCTTTGGGGAAATCTGTCAGGAATTAAGTAATTGAAGAGAACTCATGCCCATAATAAGAACTGGAGATATTGTTTCATGCTTATGCTATCAAATTTGTCATCCGTTCCTTTGCCTTCCAAACTGTCATTCTCAACGGCTTGTTTTCTTTATTTGCCAGAGGTTAATTTTTTTTAGCCATTCTCCTTGAATTATGTGTTCACATGAAATAATTTTAACAGAAGAGTTGATAAGATAAAGGACATCTGGTTATATCTCTACAATAATACTACGGAACACAAAAGTCCGAGTGTATCAGGCCTGTGTCCTCAGTACCTTGCTCTATGGCAGCGAGGCCTGGACAACGTATGTCAGCCAAGTGCGACGTCTCAATTCATTCCATCTTCGCTGCCTCCGGAGAATACTTGGCATCAGGTGGCAGGACCGTATCTCTAACACAGAAGTCCTCGAGGCGGCCAACATCCCCAGCTTGTACACACTACTGAGTCGGCGGCACTTGAGATGGCTTGGCCATGTGAGCCGCATGGAAGATGGCAGGATCCCCAAAGACACATTGTACAGCGAGCTCGCCATTGGTATCAGACCCACCGGCCGTCCATGTCTCCGCTTTAAAGACGTCTGCAAACGCGACATGAAATCCTGTGACATTGATCACAAGTCGTGGGAGTCAGTTGCCAGCGTTCGCCAGAGCTGGTGGGCAGCCATAAAGACGGGGCTAAAATGTGGCGAGTCGAAGAGACTTAGTAGTTGGCAGGAAAAAAGACAGAGGCGCAAGGGGAGAGCCAACTGTGCAACAGCCCCGACAAACAAATTTCTCTGCAGCACCTGTGGAAGAGCCTGTCACTCTAGAATTGGCCTTTATAGCCACTCCAGGCGCTGCTTCACAAACCACTGACCACCTCCAGGCGCGTATCCATTGTCTCTCAAGATAAGGAGGCCCGAAAGAGAGAATACTGTTTTGAGTCCATTGCACTAACTGCTCGATTCAGATAGAAAGCATTCAACCACATGCCTCCTGTACAGTCTTATTAAAATTGCTTAATTTGTACCGTGCTGCTGAATGCTTCAAAGTTTCTTTGAGCAGTAGATTTCCAAGTAGACCACACCTCTCTCCAATTGACTGAGAAAACGTTTGCAGTTTGTACAATAGTTAGGCTCCACCATTAAAGCAAAGTCATGGGGAGTTTGACCTTCCTCCTTAAGAACTCTGTTTTCCCCTTCACAATAAGGGCAGCTTTTCATAAGATGCCTTTTATTAGTTGTGTTAGAGCTAAGAGAAACAATTGATTTTTAAAAAGCATTAACTGAACATTGCTGAATATGATAACGATCTGCTCTTATGTCCTATTCGTCACCCATAATCATATCATACTGGGCAAAGTCACTTCCAATGTGTTATAAAATTGCAATGCCAGTATTTCAGAATTGAGGAAAATATTTATGTCTGTTGGTAAATATTTTAGCTGATGGAATTTGCAGAAGGCGGCCATTAGGCCCATCATATCTGCTGATTCTAAAGAGCAATCCAACATGACCACTGGCCTGTTCTTCCTAGCTGCCTCCCTTCCTGTAACCATGTGCATTCCTTTGCTTCAAATATTTATCCAATTTTTCCCTTAAGTGATGCAATGGTCTCTCCCTCAGCTATTCCAGTGGCCAAGTCATGCTTCATGTTCCAAATTGATGTCCCCTTATCACTAGCTATCAAACCACGGGAAAAAGGTCTTCCCCTATTCATTTTATCAAAACCCTTAATTTAAAAAAAATTTCCCTGTATCTCAAGTCGTCTCACAACTAGCTCCGCATCACCCTGGTGTATCTATATTATGCATTGTCTATAGCTTTAATGTCTTTTTTCTTACGGGATTCTCCAAAACTGCACAAAGTGCTTCAGTTGTGATTTCATTAATAATTTGTATGAATTTAACTACCTTACTCTTGTACTTTGTGCCCTTATAGAACCCCAAATGCTGGTGGCCTTTTTTAATGGCTTTATCTACCTGTATGCAGTCTTCCAGGTGTTTATGTACTTCATGTCTTGTGTTCAGATTCATCCACAGCCTTCAACATGTTTTCATCTCATTCCTTGTTTTTCCCTAAAAATGCATTGCTTTACACTTATTAAGTTGCAACTGCCTGTTTTATTAACTTGGTTTTGTCTTCAAGTCTTCAAATACTAAGTGCCTCCTTTTGTGTCATTGAGATTGTGTTCCCTAAACCTGAGTACAAATTATTTCAATGAAAACAAAGTACTGCAGATAGTGGAAATCTGAAATAAAAATAACATGCTGGATATACTCAGCAGGTCAGGCAGCATTGGTGCCGAGAGAAACAGTTAATAATTCAGCTAAGAGCTTTCATCAGAACAGGAAGTTATAGATTTAACAGTTTATAAGCAACTACAGAGCCAGGGAAAAAGGTGGTGAAGTAGTGGGAGGGGTGGGGTGATAGGAATGAACAAAAATAAGATCTGTGATCGGGTGGAGGGCTGGAATGTTGAAATGATAAAAGGAATGATGGTGCAAGGCATGACATGTTGGATTGATAATACGAGTGAGAACTAGGCTGAACGTAGAAAGTTCAGAGGGAAAGTGAAAAAGGAAATGTGAGGCAAAGACAAAATATGAGGAGAGTCTGGCAACTAACAAAAATAGAGTCCAGAAGTCTTCTATAAGCGCATAAATAGTAAAAGGTTAGTAAGAGAAGGAGTGGGCCAATTCGGAACCCAAAGGCGAATCTATGGATGGAGGCAGAGGGCATAGCTGAGGTACCAAATCAGTACTTTGGTAGAATCTTCCTTGGTAAAGACAGATGCACAGTCATATTGAAAGAAGAGGTGGTTGAGACACTGGATGGGCTAAATCTTACGATCCTCCTTAGATACAGGGGTGGTGCCAGAGGACTGGAGAATCGCAAATGTTATACCCTTGTTCAAAAAAGGGTGTGAGGATAAGCTCAGCACCTATAGGCCAGTTAGTTTAACTGCAGTGGTGAAAAAGCTTTTAGAGACAATAATCCAGGACAAAATTAACAATCACTTGGCCAAGTGCGGATTTATTTGGGGAAAGCCAGTATGGATTTTTTAAAGGCAAATCGTGTTTAACTAACTTGATTGAGTTTTTTGGTGAGGGGACCCAGAGGGCATGAGTGCAGGAGCTTCAGCCTTTGCGATTGTCCAACTGGTTTGAGGTTCTTTCCGCTTGTTTGGATGAGAATGGGGGCTGCAAGTTGGATGAGCAACCTCACCATGGTACAGAAAGCCATTCAAGTGGAGGGTTAAAAAAGGAATGTAGTGGTAGTAGGGGACAGTATAGTTAGGGGGATTGACACTGTTCTCTGCAGCAAAGAACGAGAGTCCAGATGGCTGTGTTGCCTGCCAGGGTTTGGGACATCTGCTCAGGGCTGGAGAGGAGCATACAGTGGGAGGGGGAGGATCCAGTCGTCAAGGTCCATGTAGGTACCAACGACATAGGCAGGACAAGGAACGAGGTTCTGCATCGTCAGTATGAGGAACTAGGTATCAAGTTAAGAAACAGAACCTCAAAGGTGGTAATCTCTGGATTATTACCTGAGCCATGTGCAAATTGGCATAGGGCAAATAAGATTAGAGAAATGAATATGTGCCTCAAAGACTGGTGTGCTAGAAGTGGGTTCTAGTTCGTGGCGCACTGGCACCAGTACTGGGGAAAATGGTGGCTATACCGTTGGGACAGTCTACACCTGAACCGTGCTGGGGCCAGTGTTCTAGTGAGCCGCATAACTAGAAGTAGAGAGGGTTTTAAACTGAATAGTGGGGGCAAGGGATCAAATTTGGGAAGATATGGTAAATCAAGGAGTAGAGACAAGGCAAGAAAGAAAGGTATTAATATGGGAAATGATAAACAGGCTGTGACAGGAAGGGATGGAGTGTACAAATCTAAGAGTAAGTCAGCTGATAAGGCTAGAGTTACAAAAATAATAAACAGACAAAACTAAAGGCTCTGTATCTGAATGCACGTAGCATTTGAAACAAAACAGATGAACTGAGAGGGCAAATAGAAATAAATAAGTACGATCTGATAGCCATTACAGAGACATGGCTGCAGGACGACATAGATTAGGACGTGAATATTTAAGGGTACATGGCATTTAGGAAGGACAGGAAGCTAGGAAAAGGTGGAGGGGGAGCTCTGTTAATTAATGATGGAGAATGCACAATAGAGAGGGATGACCTAAGTTCAGGAGACCAGGATATGGAAGCAGTTTGGGTAGAGATGAGAAATCATAAAGGCAAGAAGTCACTTGTGGGAGTGACTGTAGGACGGGTTATAAAGGAAGAAGTAATGGCAGCTTGTCAAAAAGGTACAGCGATGATTATGGGGGATTTTAATCTACATATAGACTGAAAAGATCAGATGAGCAGAGGCAGCTTAGATGAGTACGTAGAATGTTTTCGGGATAATTTCTTGGAACAATACGTTCTGGAGCCAACCAGAGAGCAGGCTATACTAGACCTGGTATTGTGCAATGAGATAGGATTAATTAATGACCTCATAGTTAAGGCGCCCCTAGATAGCAGCAATCATAATATGATTGTATTTTACATTCAGCTTGAGGGAGAGAAAAGTGGGTCCATAACTAGTATTGTAAACTTAAATAAGTGCAATTATGAGGGCATGAAAGCAGCGCTAGCTAAAGTGACCTGGCAAATCAGGTTAAGGGATGGGTCAATAGAGATGCCATGGCAAACATTTAAGGGGATATTTCAGAAGACACAGAATAGATACATTTCAAAAAGAAAGAAAAATTCCAAGGGTGGGACCTGCTATCCGTGGTTAACTAAAACAGTTAAAGATAGTGTCAGACTTAAAGAAAAAGCCTGTAATTATGCAAAGATGGATGGCAGGTCAGAAGATTGGACAGAATATAAAAAAACAGCAAAGAATGACTAAAAGATTGATAAGGAAGGTAAAATTAGAGTAAGTGAGAAAGCTAGCTAGAAATATAAAGACAGTTAGTAAGAGTTTCTATAGATATTTAAAAAAGAAAAGAACTAACAAAGTGGGCATGGCCCTACAGAACGTGAGTCTGGGGAATTAATAATGGATAATGAGATGGCAGATGAATTGAACAGGTATTTTGCATTGGACTTCACTATTGAGGATACAAGTAACATACCAGAATTAAATAAGTCAGGAAATGGAAGGGAAGGAGGGACTCAAGAAAATTACAATCACCAGGGAAGTGGTAGTGAACAAATTGTTGGAGCTGTGGGCTGACAAGTCCCCGGGTCATAGAGAGATACAGCACTGAAACAGGCCCTTCGGCCCACCGTGTATGTGCCTGACCCATTTATACTAATCCTACATTAATCCCATATTCCCTATCACATCCCCACCTTCCCTCAATTCTCCTACCACCTACCTACACTAGGGGAAAATTACAATGGCCAATTTACCTATCAACCTGCAAGTCGCATGTTGTGGGAGGAAACCGGAGCACCCGGCGGAAACCCACGCGGTCACAGGGAGAACTTGCAAACTCTGCACAGGCAGTACCCAGAACCGAACCCGGGTTGCTGGAGCTGTGAGGCTGTGGTGCTAACCACTGCGCTGCCCTGAAATGATGGACTTCATCCTAGGAGGTTAAAAGTAGCTAGTGAGATAGTTGCGTTAGTTTTAATTTTCCAAAATTCCCTATATTCGGGGAAGGTTCTGTTAGATTGGAAAATAGAGAATGTAACTCCTTTATTCAAAAAGGGAGAGAGACAGAAAGCAGGAAACTACAGGCCAGTTAGCTTAACATCTGTCTTAGGGAAAATGTTTGAAGTTATTCTTAAAGACGTTATAGCAGGGCACTTAGAAAAATTCAAGGTAATCAGGCAGAGTCAACGTGGTTTTGTGAAAGGGAAATCTTATTTACCCAAATTATTGGAGTTCTTTAAGGGAGTTCATGTGCTGTGGATAGAGGGGAATGGATGGATGTACTGTACTTAGATTTCCAGAAGGCATTTGATAAGGTGCCACATCAAAGGTTATTGCAGAAAATAAAAGCTCATGGTGTAGGGGGTAACATGTTGGCATGGATAGAAGATTGGCTAGTTAACAGGAAACCAGTAGGCATAAATGGGTCATTTTCTGGTTGGCAAGATGTAACGAGTGGTGTGCCACAGGGCCTCAACTTTTTGCAATTTATGTAAATGACTTGGATGAAGGGGCCAAAGGTATGGTTGCTAAATTTGCTGATGACACAAAGGTAGGAAAGTAAGTTGTGAAGAGGACATAAGGGAGCTACAAAGGGATATTGATAAGTTAAGTGAGTGGGCAAAGACCTGGCAAATGGAGTATAATGTGGGTAAGTGTTAAATTATCCACTTTGGCAGGATGAATTAAAGAAGCATATTATCTAAATGGTGAGAGATTGTAGAGCTCTGAGGTGCAGAGGGATCTGGGTGTCCTAGTGCATGAATCGCAAAAGGTACAGCACATAATTAGGAAAGCAAATAGAATGTTATCGTTTATTGCGAGGGAAATTGAATACAAAAGTAGGGAGGTTATGCTTCAGCTACACGGGGTCTTTGGAATTCTCTTCCTCAAAAGACAGTGGAAGTAGAGTTTTTGAATATTTTTAAGGCAGAGGTAGATAGATTCTTGATGGGCAAGGGGGTGGAAGGTTATCAGGGGTAGGTAGAAATGTGGAGTAATCAGTTCAGCCATGAACTGATTGAAAGGCGGAAGAGGCTCGAAGCGTCGAGTGGCCTACTCCTGCTCCTAATTTGTATGTTCGTAACAGAGGGGTTTGGCGAGGGTAATGCGGTTGATGTGTATATAAACATCCAAAGGGTATTTGGTAAAGTGCCACATAATGCTTGCCAGCAAGGTTGGAACCCATGCAATAAAAGGGACAGTGACAGCATGCATATGAAGTTGGCTGAGTGACGGGAAATAGAGAGTAGTGATGAATGGTTGTTTTTCAAACTGGAGGAAGGTATGCTCAGGCCACTGCTTTTTTGATATATATTAATGACCTACACCTGGGTGTGCAGAGCACAGTTACAAGAGTTGCAGATGACACAAAACTTGGAGGTATTGTGAACTGTGAGCAGGATAGTGATAAACTTCAAGGTGACATTGACAGGCTGATGGAATGGGCAAAGAAGTGTGAATTGATAGGTTTTGGTGGGAAGAACGAGGAGAGGTAATATAAAATAAAGGGCACAATTCTAAAAGGGTGAAAGAGAGGTCTGGGGCTATATGTGCACAAATTGTTGAAGGTGGCGGGGCAAGTTGAGAGTGGTTAAAAAGGCATATGGGATCCTAGGCTTTATAAACTGGGGCATAGAGTACAAAAACAAGCAAGTTATGATGAACCTTTATAAAACTCTGGTTCGGCCTCAAGTGGAGTATTGTGTCTAATTCTGGGCACCGCGCTTTATAGGAAGGATGTGCAGGTTTTAGAGAGGATTTGCGCAAATAGTTCTAGGGATAAGCGACTTCAGTTATGTTGATAGATCAGAGAAACTGGATTGCTCTCCTCTAGACACAGTAGATAGGGATAAACTATTCCTATTGGCAGAAGGGTGGAGGACCAATTTAAGATGACTAGCAAAATAGTCAATGGCGACTTGAAAAATTGTACGCGTGATTAGTTAGGATCTGGAATGCAGTGCCTGAGCATGTGAAGGTAGATACAATCCGGACTTTCAAAATTGCACCTGAAGACAGAAAATTTGCAGGGCTACGGGAATAGGGTAGGGGAGCAAGGTGAACTGAATTGCTCTTGCAGAGAGCTGGCACAGATTCAACAGGCTGAAGGGCCACCTTCTGTACTGTAACTATGCTATGATTCTCAAAGGGTGTGGTAATGGAACATGTAAAGAAACAAAGGATTGATCTAAAGGAGCTGTAAATGGCAATAGCGGAATCATTACCAGCACCTGTTACCTGAAACATGGGAGCAGTGGTTATGATCCGAAGTTAATGAACTCAATCTTAAGTCCACAAGATGTAAAATGCCTAATCGAAAGATAAAGTGCTGTTCCTTGGGCTTCCATTGAGCTTCATTGTAACAGCAGTATAAACTAAGGATTGGAGTAGGGTGGAGAATTAAAATGTCAAGCAACCGGAAATTCAGGGTCACATTTGTGGGCCAAAAGGAAGGTAAAGCAATCACCCAATCTAATTTTGGTCTCCCCAATATAGAGATGACTGCGACGTGAGCAACAAATGCATTATACTCCGATGAAAGAAGTAAATAATTTTTTCACATCTAAATGAACAGAGGACAAAATAGGCCCCAGCACTCAACTCTGGGGTACACCACTTTGAACTTTTCTTCAGTCTGAACAACACTTATTTACCCTAACTTTTTCCTGTCTGTTAGCCAACTTTCTCACATCCTCTTAGATTTCTTCTTGTACCATAAGACTCAAGATTTCTTACAAAACTCTTGAAGTACCTTTTTGATAATCATCTTCAAATTCATATACACTGCTTTATCTGTCCAATAGGGCTATTGTTTGAAAAAGACTGTTAGATTTGACAACCACAACCTTTAACAAATCCACACTTGCAAAACTCCCTTTTGCTCTGGCTGACTTCTTGTAAATTCCTCCATTGTCGCTCATGTCTTTCCGTCTCTCTCTCGAGGGTAAAGTGCCTGCATCTAAAAGCAGCATTCATTGTGAGCTGTTGTAATTTATCCCACCAGCGGATGCAACAGCTGTAGCTGGCACAGTTGTGGGCCCCACATAGGTACTGAAACAGTGAACCTCTTAGCATGATTTCTCTGTTCAGTCTGCCAGTGGACAAGTTTGAATGTACTGTTGGGGTTGGCGAGGATGTCCTGTTGTGGATTGCTAACTGATGCGCAAGTTTTTAATGCTGTATGGGAATATGCAGGTGCTGATGGTAAATGTGAGGAAGCAGTCCAAGCATGTGGATCCAGTGTGCCGGTGGAAGTAGTGGAATCAGCCCCCTCATGGCCCTGCAGTACAAACTGTACAATTGATGTGGAAATGGCTAACAATTGAGCCAGATGTCCCAGTGGAAATTTTCTCTGCGTAAATACTTTGTTGATGAATATGCTGTTGGCAGGAAACAAGCCACAATCTGATTATTTGGGGAAGTTACTATGCTTTACATTGCACAGCTAATACAGTGCTCAAGTTTCCATCACATGCATTTCCATATTTGGCTTGATATTTTAGTGTTCCTGTGCTGTTTTATTAAAACTGCTTAATTCAAACAATATTATCAAACATAAGGAAGAAGGTTAAGAGTTCAGTTGATTCTATCCAGTCTTTCCATGCAGACATATGCCACCTTAACCCTCTCAACCCTGCCCCCCAGTCATGTAAGCTTCTAAACCAGACAAATAAAAGGGAGGGAAAAGAATGTTAGAATATTTTAGGGAAAATAAAATCCTCTTAGACCTCTAAAAACAAGCAAACTCCAACAGTAGTGGCAGCCAGCCCTACCTTCTATACAGTCAAAATGTATACCATGTTTAGGAAGTCTTCACTTGAAGGTTCTCTTACTCATTCAGCTTCTTCCCAGCTAGCCCACCTGAAACCAGGAATTCACTCTGACAGAAGCCCAAATTCCACCATGGTGGCATACGTTGTAATCCACTTAACACACTTCAATGCTGTGATTCTTTTTATTTCATTCTTGGGATGTAAGCATTGCTGGCTAGGCTTGCATTTATTGTGCATCCTAAATTGTCCTCGAGAAGGTGGTGGTGAGCCAGCGCCTTGAATCATCACTGTCCATTGCAGGCCAGTCAGCCTAAGCTCGGTGGTGGGAAAATTATTGGAAGAAATTCTAAGGGAGAGGGTGGTTCTTTATTTAGAAAAACACTGAATTAATCCATGACAGATTTGTTAAGGGAAGATCATGTATGATCAACATGATTGAATTTTTAAGGAGGTAATAAGGAGGGTCGATGAGGGTAGTGCATTTGATGTAGTCTATAAGGATTTTAGCAAGCATTTTGATAATGTCCCCCATGGCAGACTAATCAGAAAATTAAAAGCCCATGGGATCCAAGGCAAAGTGGTAAGTTGGATCCAAAATTGGCTGAAGCAGGAAGCAAAGGGTAAAGTTTGGTGGGTGTTCTGTAACTGTAAGGCTGTTTCTAGTGGTGTTTTGCAGGGCTCAATACTAGGTCCCTTGCTTTTTGTGGGTATATATCAATGATTTTGTCTTGAATGTAGGGGGATATGATTTAAGGAGTTTGCAAGCGATACAAAAATTGGTTGTGTGGTTGATAATGAAGAAAGTTGGAAAATATCAATGGACTTGTCAGATGGGCAGAACAGTAGCAAATGGAGTTCAATCTGGAAAAGTGTGAGGTAATGCATTTGGGGAAGGCCAACAAGGCAAGGGAGTACGCAATAAATGGTAGGATACTGAGAAGGGGTGACTTGATAGAATGGATACCTGGAAGAGACTAGAACTAGGGGACGCAGTTTAAGAATAAGCGGTCTCCCTTTTAAGACTGGGATGAGGAGAATTTTTTTTCTCAGAGGGTCATAGTCTGTGGAATTCTCCTCCCCAGAAAGCAGTGGAGGCTGGGTCATTGAATTTATTCAAGGCTGAGTTAGATAGAATTAGATAGATTTTTGATAGACAAGGGAGTCAAGTGTTATGGGGGAAAGACAGGAAAGTTGAGTTGAGACCACAACCAGATCATATCAAATAGCGGAGCAGGCTAGAAGGGCCGAATAGCCTTCTGTTCCTAAGTGTGGAAGGATAGAGGAACCTTTTGGAGTACATATCCACAGATCCTTGAAGGTGGCTGGGCAGCTAGATAAGGTGGTCAAGAAGGTATATGGAATTTTTGCCTTTATTAGCAGAGGCATGGAATATAAGAGCTGGGAGGTTATGCTGAAACTGTATAAAACATGAATTAGGCTGCAGCTGGAGTACTGTATGCTGTTCTGGTCAAGACACTATGGGGAAGATGTGATTGCACTAGAGAGGGTACTGAGGAGATTTACAAGGACATTTCTTGGACTGGAGAATTTTAGTCATGAGGAAAGATTGCATAGACTCTAGTTGTTTTCTTTGGAATAGAGGAGGCCAGTGGGGGAGGTCTAATTGAAGTGTATAAAATTATGAGGGGTCTAGATAGAGTGCATAGGAAGGTCCTGTTCCAGATTTTTAAGGGGCCCATAACTAAGGGGCGTAGGTGTACGGTAGGAGGTCTAGAGGGGATTCAAGAGGAATTTTTTTCATAACTTGGTGGGGATCTAGAACACACTGCCTGAAAGGATGATAATGCAGTTGAAGTGCCGTAACCTACAAGGCTATGGACCAAAAACTGGAAAGTGGGATTAGGCTGGATGGCTACTTGTCAGCCACCGTGGACATGATGGGCTAAATGGCCTCCTTCCATGCTGTAAATTTTTTATGCTTTTATGAGGTGTAGGTACACTCACATTACTGTGAGGGCGGGAGTTCCAGAATTTTGACACAGTGACAGTGAAGGAATAGCGATATAGTTCCATATCAGGATGGTGTGTGACTTGGAGGGGAACTTGCAGGTGGTGGTGTTCCCATCCATCTACTGCCCTTATTTTTCTAGGTGGTAGAAATTGTGGGTTTGGAAGGTGCTGTTGAAGGAGTCTTGAAGAGTTGCTGCAGTGTATCTTGTATATAGTGCACACCACTGCCACTGTGCACCATTGGTGGAGCGAATGAATGTTTTAAGGTGGTGGATGGAGTCCCGATCAAATGGGCTGCTTAGTCTTGGATGGTGTCGAGCTTCTTGAGTGTTGTTGGAGTTGCACTCATCCAGGCAAGTGGAGAGTATTCCATCACACTCCTGACTTGTGCCTTGTAGATGGTGGACAGGCTTTGGGGAGACGGGAGGTGAGTTACTCACCGCAGGATTCCTAGCCTCTGACCTGCTCTTGTAGCTACGTTATTTATATGGCTACTCCACTTCAGTTTCTGGTCAGTGGTCACCCCCAGGATTCAGCGATCGTAATGCCATTGAATGTCAAGGGGAGATGGTTAGATTTTCTCTTGTTGGAGATGGTCATTGTCTGGCACTTGTGTGGCGCGAATGTTAGTTGCCACTTATTAGCCCAAGCCTGGATATTGTCCAGGTCTTGCTGCATTTCTGCATGGACTGCTTCAGTATCTGAGGAGTTGTGAATGGCGCTGGACATTGTGCAATCATCAGCAAACATCCTCACTTCTGACTTTATGATGGAAGGAAGGTCATTGATGAAGCAGCTGAAGATGGTTGGACCTAGGATACTACCCTGAGGAACTCCTGCAGTGATGTCCTGGAGCTGAGATGATTGACCTCGAACAACCTCAACCATCTTCCTTTGCACGAGGTATGACTCCAATCAGTGGAAAGTTTTCCCCCTGATTCCCATTGACTCCAGTTTTGCTAGGGCTCCTTGATACTCGGTTAGTGCTGCCTCGTATCCCGCCTCTTGAGTTCAGCTCTTTTGTCCATGTTTGAACGAAGGCTGTAATGAGGTCAGGAGCTGAGTGACTCTGATGTAACCCAAACTGAGTGTCACTGAGCAGATAATTGCTGAGCAAGTGCCACTTGATAGCAGTGTCGAGGACGCCTTCCATCAATTTACTGATGATTGAGAGCAGACTGATAGGGTGGTAATTGCCTAGGTTGGATTTGTCCTGCTTTTTGTGCCCAGGACATCCTGGGCAATTTTCCACATTGCAGGGTAGATGCCAGTGTTGTAGCTGCCAACAACCACAACCATCTTCCTTTGTGCGAGGTATGACTTCAACTAGTGGAGAGGCTGCCCCCTGATCCCCATTGATTTCAATTTTACGAGGGCTCCTTGATGCCGCACTTGGTCAAATACTACCTTGATGTCAAAGGCAGTCGCTGTCACCTCACCTCTTGAAATCATCTCTTTTGTCCATGGTTCGACCAATGGGGTAACGAGGTCTGGAGTTGAATGGCCCTGGCAGAACCCAAATTGAGCATTGGTGAGCAGTGCCATTTGATAGCACTGTCAACAGTTTCTTCTGTCACTTTGATGATTGAGAATACACTAATGGGGAGGTAATTGGCCAGATTGAATTTTTCCTGTGTTTTTGTTAAAGGACTTAACTGGGCAATTTTCCACATTGTCGGGTAGATGCTAGTGTTGTAGCTGTACTGGAACAGCTTGGCTCGGGGTGTGGCTAGTTCTGGAGCACAAGTCTGCAGTACTACAGCCGAGATGTTGTCGGGGCCCACAGCCTTTGATGTATCCAGTGCCCTTAGTCGTTTCTGGGCATCACATGGAGTGATTAATCAGTGAAACCCATCTCAGAATTTTTGCTCCTGTTGCCTTATTTTTTTTCTTTATCAAAATTTTCAGAACTAAAGTGTACCTGCTGAGGTAGCAATGCTTCAAAATTGGATGTGAATCTTTTGATCAGTGGTGTTTGTGTGGAGTTGTGTGCTGCTGGAAAATGCTTGCAGCTTTGGGTACTCATTTTTCTCCAGTCATTTTTTAGCTAAAGCTTGTGAGATGAAAGATTAGCTATGAGCAGATTTTGCAAGTGAGAGAGTAGCAGTTCCAGTCTATTTTGCCCTCAGGCTTTTCTTACCATGGTGACACCATATTCTGCTTTTATTTCTGTAGTTCAAAGAGGCTGCACAGTTAGCAACACCGTACACTTCTGCTTTCATGTAACATGAATTTTACCCCAAAAATTCGCAGAACTACCAACCACTGATTGACTATTGAATATTGTGCACTTGGAAAAATACTGTTAACCGATGGAAATCAACTGTATTGTAAGCGTGCTGTTAGAACTATACATTCAACTGATTGCAATACTGTGAGAGAGTATGCTTAGTTTTTAACAACACAAATAGGCCATTCGAGCCAACTGGTCTGTGCTGTGTTAATGTTCCACACGAGCCTCCTCCCATCTTTCTTCATCTCACCCTATCAATATATCCTTCTTTCCTTTCTCCCTCGTGTTTATCCAGCATCCCCTTGAAAGCATCTATAAAGCATCTATACTATTCAGCTCAACAACTCTTTATGGTAGCGAGTTTCACATTCTAACCACTTTCGGAGTTAAGTTCCTTAGGAATTCCTTATTGCATTTATTGAAGTATCTTATCTTATACTGATGGCCCTAGTTTGGTGTCCCCCACACTAGCTAAGTTGCTTCAGAATAATCCAATAACATTATTATTTAATATAGCAATGTCAGCTTAATCTTCAGAGACTCGTGTTCAGAGATGGTCTAGTTTTTGGCCTTTTTAAAAGAATTGTTCCACGTTCCCCCAATCCTGCGTTATTGCTGTATTTCATACTTTTTAATATTCCTGTGGAGATTAATGTCAGATCACCATACTCTTCCAAAATAGGTTGTTTAAAATGAATTCTCCTGTTCAATATAGCAAAGGGTTCAAATACCATGATATAAATTGGAGAAAAAATAGTACGTTAAGAGTGAAAAGGGAAGTTGAGCAGAACTTAGTCACCCAATGGATTATGAACTTTTGGAGTAAGATATGAAGGAAGGCCATTGAAGTGAAAAGTATAAATGAGATCAAGAGACAATTGGGTACGTTTGTAGAAAGATTGAGGAATATAATGAGAAGGCAGTTAGGTGAGGTTGATCTGTTCAAGGAGGACAAGTTTGTTGGACCTATGTCCTTTTTCTGGTTGCAGAAATTTTAATTTTCTTACACCACCTGGATGGTTGTTTCAAATTTAAGTCAGGCAGATGGAATGTGTGTTAAACTTCAACGGTAGATTGTCTCTGTTTTGGAGAATTGGTGGATCTTGGTAAAGGCCTGCTCGGGTCTGCAATTTAAACCCGACCCGGCCCAAGTCCTTCGATTTTTTTTTTTCCACGCCCGACCCAACCACCAGAATAAAGCTGATTATATTAGAGGTTGTGCTCTACCTTGGATGGAATCGCTCACTGCAGACTAGTGTGGAGTCCAAATGCACGTTTCCCACCTTGACGTCCTGGCTGTCACTGTGTCCGACATGGCCTGACCCGAGCCTGAATACCGGACCTAGCCTATTTATGCACTATAAACGTATTTGGTTTTGTGACAACTTGTTCCTCTGCTTTGTCTCCACTGTGTTGGATGCCCAGATTGCAGGTTCCACCAAATTGTGAAGATAAAAAAAGGCAAAATTGAACTGTAATTATTGCCCTCACCAAATCTGATATTTGACTTTAGTACTCGACCCTGCCGTTGTCTTTCCCACCTGAGACTCTATCTCTGTCGTGAATCCTTCCGTTTGTCCTGTCTAACTTCATTTTTGGATCCTCTTCTGATTTTGCCCAGAATTAACATGGGCCTATTTGACATGAGCGGGATAGGCTCAATGGGCTGAATGGCCTACAGCTCCTATGCTCCTATGATCTAATGTAAAAAAAAATCAAGAGCTATCCTGTTGTAAAAATCTCACTGGCATTCTAGTATTGTACATGGTGTGTTGATTGAATGGATATGATGGGCTGTGTGGCCTTTTGTTGCTTTACAGGTTGTGTTTACTTTCGTGACACAGTTGATATTTTTATGTATTTACTAACATTAGGATAAGTTTACACAAGTTTACTTTACTGCCATTTTCCAATGATCTAATGGGTTTTATTCTGACTAATTCCTATACAGGAGATGATCCCAGTTTTAATTCCCAGTCTCTGCTGGGCAGCCTGATTTCAGCTACAGTGGCTGTTAGGCTCCTGTACTTGGGCTCATTTGCCCTAGGCAAAGGAAGGGGAAAAAAATCAGGTGTTGGTATGTGTATCTGCCACTACTAATGGTACTGGTTCATTTAAAAAAAAACGACTTCTTGGGCAAGGTACTGGAGTCCATGGAACAGGACTTGGACAAGTGGCAGGTAATATCCGGGCAAAGTAAACATTTTTTAAAAAAAAAAAGCCCAACCATCTTCAGTCTCACCAATATTGAGTTCCTGACTGTCCTCTGAGGGAATTACTTTGACCAGCTATATCAACAGAGTGAGCTCTGTAGCAAGGCAGACATATTCATCACCTAGTTTCCCTCTTAAGTTGGACATCTATCATTGGATCAACATCCTGCAGTTTCCTAAACAGCATTGGGAACACCATCACCATGAGCTGCAGTAGTTCTAGAAGGAAGCCCACTTCCAAATTCTCCGTTTAATGTTGCAACCAAGGTGGGAGGAGTGCACTGTTTGTTCTAGTTCCACTTCTCCACAGGTCACAACATATATTTAAATTTTCCCACTTTCCGATACGGTCAATTATATACTCTATTTTTCCCAGAATAAAACAAACTAACCTCCTTTAATGAATAACAAAATTCAATTGACTGGTTAAGACTTGTTTTATTATAATGAAGTAAAACATTAACACACAGATTGAAATTTTAAAGTTCCCTTTTTACCTTAGCCCCACACACAAACACACACACACACTTCGGATAACCAGAAAAATAAGAGGTTTTTGTTTAGAGCTCTGTTACAGACAAAAATAACACTTGGGCTGAATACTTATTCTTGAAGAAAACAGCAGATGAGATGTATATTGCAAAACTGGCATACAGTCTGGCCTCTGTGTACAGATAGGCGGGTCACTGGGATCTTTTAGAACAGTTCTTTTCAGGCGGAGTTGAGAATTAGTTTAGCAGGCTTTTCTTCAAAGTCGAGATGAGATGAGTTGACCCAGTGGACTTAGCAGGATCTTTTAGAGAAGTGCTGGAAAGCTGAGCTGGGTTGTGGTCTTCTCTCCTTCCTTGGGAATTCTCTCCTCTCATTGGAAGTTTTCTTCCTTTTTCTGCAGGCTTTTTAAAGAGATGGAATAGGCTGAGCTGGGGTTCTGTCCTTCAGTTTTTTTTAAAACTCCAACTACTTTTAAACAATTCATTCCCAACTCCAAACAATTCAAAAGAGAAGCTGGAAACAAAGTCCACCTGTCACTTCTCAGTACACATCTTCCACAGTTACTAGGGTTTTTGTTTTATTTTTAACATGAGTCATGTGACAACCAGTAAATGATGTTGTCAAACAAGTCCTTTCAGTGTTCTCTTGATGACTCTCTTGGGGGGGAAAAAAAAAACTGGTCCAACATTTCTTCAGTTTGACTGAATTCTGAAAAAACTATTTTTAACGAAAACTGAAACACCTTCGTAACAGTAACTAGAGATAGGCAAAAAAAAACAGCATTGACTGTGTCGTTCACATACTGACAAATTTAAAAACGAACAATCCTTTAGGTCACGTTCCTAGCAACAACAAAAAAAAGCAGTTGGATCAGAGCACAATCTGGGAAAGATACTAAAGGCAGTAAGGAATAACTCCTCCAACCCACGGCCACCACCCCATGAATGTAGTGCTCCAAATCTTGTTTTGTGTTCCCCCTTGTAACAATGAAAGTTAAATGGCTAGCAGTGTTATCACTGCCATTAGTTAGGAAATTGCACTATAACAGGGTCTGCATTATGGAGAAATTCTTGGCACCCATTCCGAAACCAGTAAGGAACCAGTTTTCTTCCAGCCCATCACCCCCACCATCCCCCTCCAGGCAATTAATTGTCTGTGTGCTTAAACTTCTATCGTATTAATATTATGAAAGTCCCCAGTAGGAACAAAAACTGATGTTACATGTCCAAATGAAACCTTGATGACCCAGTCAGAGTTTAATTTAAGCAAGAAGAAATATGATGGGAGAGTCGAACAGGCTGCACAGTAATTGAGCAGAGCACTAACCAATGCAGAAGGAAAGAAAATTGAAATGAAACTTTAATGGTGAGAAGTTAATTTTAAACTCTTGGATTTTTTTGGTATAACAGTTAGACCATGTATCTGATATTGGTAGAACATCAAGCATAACTTTTTTTAAAAAAAAAGCAATAATGGGATGTTATGATTTTGTTTAAGAAAATAACAGGTCAGATTAACTTTTGTTACTTTGTGTTTAGCTTTTTTTCAGTTGTTCAGGTGAACAGTTGAGGGCTTCAAGCGTACATCCGGTCACATGATACTTGCACTTGAAATGAGACACCGCCGGAAAGCCCCTGCCTAATGACTGTTTAAAGTCGGGCACTCCATCTATGGGATGTGAGTAGTAGTACAGAGGCCAGATGCAAATCTTGTAACTGAAATCAGTGTGGGTCTCAACGTAACAGTTATTAGTTCTTTCCTCCTGCAAGCTCCCCTCTAATTCTTGTTAGGTAGAAATGCTCCTGAATCAATCTATGGCTCAAAACTACAATACACTAAAACCACAAATCTAAGGACAATAGCATTTTTAGTGAACTAACGTCAGTCTTTCTTAATTTGAGTATTATGCTACCTCTTGTGACAGAAAATTAAAAATTGGAGCTTTATTAGCAAAATACTCAGGACAAACTGCTCAAGGTTATGATATCAATTTACTAATTGTATGTTGGTAACACTATGCAAAACTGGCATGGACTTGATGGGCTGAATGGCCTCCTGTGCTGTAAATAATTCTATTACTCTATGCAGGCAATAGCGGTGGGATTTTTTTATTTATGAAAAGGATTTGGGCCTCACTTATGAGGCTGCATTTATGTTCTATTCCTGGTTGCCCTGAGATGCTGCTGGTGTACTTTGCCTTGAGGACATGTCACAGAGCATTGAATGTCGGGCTCGAGTCGCACATAGGCCAGACCTGGTAGGGGTGTCTAGTTCTGGTGCTGGTCCCACAAGTTGCCAACAACTTGCCATGATGAGTTTTGAACTCACGATCTCAGAGTTGATCTAGTGCCCTAAAACTACTAACTCCTATTAATCGTGTAAACCTTGTAAAGTTTAAATATCTGAAGATTAAGCATGGAATCAGCAAGATCTGTTCCATGAGTATCGGGCTGACCATAATTCAGTTCTGATTCTGTCAGGTGGAAGTTGCCCAGTCATGTTCTCTCATGGAGATGTTTGAGAGATTAAACAAAGTGCTGTTGCAATATATACCATGTAGTCACCAGTAACCTGTCTCTAGATGCAGAAATCAACAAGCGCATGGGTAAGGCTTCCACTGCTATGTCCAGACTGGCCAAGAGAGTGTGGAAAAATGGCGCACTGACACGGAACACAAAAGTCCAAGTGTATCAGGCCTGTGTCCTCAGTACCTTGCTCTACGGCAGCGAGGCCTGGACAACGTATGCCAGCCAAGAGCGACGTCTCAATTCATTCCATCTTCACTGCCTTCGGAGAATACTTGGCATCAGGTGGCAGGACTATATCTCCAACACAGAAGTCCTTGAAGCGGCCAACACCCCCAGCTTATACACACTACTGAGTCAGCGGCGCTTGAGATGGCTTGGCCATGTGAGCCGCATGGAAGATGGCAGGATCCCCAAAGACACATTGTACAGCGAGCTCGCCACTGGTATCAGACCCACCGGCTGTCCATGTCTCCGTTATAAAGACGTCTGCAAACGCGACATGAAATCGTGTGACATTGATCACAAGTCGTGGGAGTCAGTTGCCAGCATTCGCCAGAGCTGGCGGGCAGCCATAAAGACAGGGCTAAATTGTGGCGAGTCGAAGAGACTTAGTAGTTGGCAGGAAAAAAGACAGAGGCGCAAGGGGAGAGCCAACTGTGCAACAGCCCCAACAAACAAATTTCTCTGCAGCGCCTGTGGAAGAGCCTGTCACTCCAGAATTGCCCTTTATAGCCACTCCAGGCGCTGCTTCACAAACCACTGACCACCTCCAGGCGCGTATCCATTGTCTCTCGAGATAAGGAGGCCCAAAGAAAAAGAAAGGAAGACTGGTGTAATGGTGGAAAAGTGACAACAGTATGTTATTGTCTTTCGACCACTCACCCACCAAAAACTACTTTTTGTAGCATTCAGAATTCTTCAGACTTTTTAGAATTTGGAAAGCACCAGATTCTGATTGGTATAGGAACGGGAGGAGGCCATTTAGCCCCTCGAGCCTATTCTACTCAGTGAGATTGTGGCTGATCGACTTAACTCCAAATACCCGCCTTTGTCTTTAATACCTTTGGTTAACAAGGATATACCAATCTCCGTTTTCAAATTAACAATTGATCTTCTATCAATTGTCATTTGTGGAAGGATGTTCCACATTTCTACCACCCTTGGTGTATCGAAGTAATTTTCCTAATTTCACTCCTGAAAGGTCTGTCTCTAGACTTTAGACTATACTTCCCCATCACAGACTCCCCAACCAGAGGAAATAGTTTTTCTCTATCTACCCTATTTTCTCCCCTTTAATATCTTGAAAACTTTGATCAAATCACCCCTTAATCTTCTAAATTCCAGGGAATACAGCCCTAGCTGTGTAATCTTTCACCATAATTTAACCCTTGGAGTCAAGGTATCATTCTCGTAAATCTATGCTGCACTCCCTCCAAGGTCAGTATACTCTTCCTAGGGTGTGTTGCCCAGAAATGTTCACAGTACTCCAGGTATGGTCTAACCAGGGCTTTGTATAACTAAAGCATGACTTCACCCCTTGTTTTCTAGTTCTCTAGATATAAAGTTCAGCAATCCAGTAGCATTTTTCATTATTTTCTGTACCCATTCATATTTTACTTTATATACCTGGGTCCCATAATCCATGTACCTGAATTACAAAATAAAAAGTTTAACTGCTCAGTTCTGGTATTGCACTGTGTGACTTACTCGAAGTGTAAGTAAGAACTGTGCACTGACTAGGAAACTCAACTATGACGGATGGAAAATACCTAGTGTTGTGAGATGCAATAAAGATTCTTACAAATGAGGCAGAACCGATAACTCTCAGGCAAAGACGCCTTATTTCTCATGTTATGGATTCTATTTTTGTTGCCTTTTTTAAAAAAAACTTTGTAGACCTCTGCTAATGTGTTTTAAAAATAAAGCACAATGTAATAACATAAGCTCCCAAACTGCACACCTAAATAATGGTTTCTTACTGGTGTGTTTACATTGCTCAAATGATGATCTGGGAGTTGGAAATAAAATTCACTTTGTGGCTTGCTATCTTGGTGATATCTAAAGTTTACACAGAAGATGGGCCGTGCCGGATGTATTCAGCATGAGAGGTGATTACAGTGGACAGTGCAATTGAATCCTTGTTAAGAATACTGCTTTGCTTAGCTTTCTGTTTCTGCAAAATGCCTACTTGATGCAACAGTTCAGTTAGCCTACAGTCTGGTGCTCTTAATATGACATGTAAACCTCTTAACACCACAGATCATATTGGCATAAATATTCACTTCCTCCACCACCGGTATACCGTGGTTGCAGTATCTGCTAGCTACAGGATGCACTGCAGCAACTCACCAAACCTACTTCGGCAGCACCTCCAAAACCTATGACTTCCACCACTTAGAAAAACAAGGGAAGCAGGCGCATGGAAACCTGATCACCTCCAAAATCCCCTTCATGTCTCACAACATGTTTTCATTGTCACTGGGTCTAAATCTTGGAACTCATCATATAAACATGCTACAATCTCTTACACCTCCACCTCACAGCCTGCATCAGTTCTAGAAGAAGGCCCATGATGTTGACTCAGTGGGCCAAATGGATTCCTTCTGTGCCATAATGACTCAATGATCACCTTCTCGAGGGCAACTTGGGAATGAGCAGTAAATGCCGGCCTTGCTAGCAATGCCCAAGAATGAATTAAAATATGATTATCCATTGGTTTCCAATTGACCTGTGATTTCAATATAGTTCTTAACTCCATAGACATGAAGAGTATAATCTAGCTTGGTAGGTTCTGGAGAAATCAAGTGCCATTCATTTATGTAAA
This sequence comes from Heterodontus francisci, assembly GCF_036365525.1. Lineage (NCBI taxonomy): Eukaryota > Metazoa > Chordata > Chondrichthyes > Heterodontiformes > Heterodontidae > Heterodontus > Heterodontus francisci. The sequence goes on along the minus strand of NC_090372.1, from coordinate 209,001,533 downwards.
AAAAAAATCAGCATGTTGCGGACAGATAATGCCACATGTCATCTGCTACTAGGTTAAATGAGTCCCTCTGTTTTGGATTGAAATGAACTAACTGCTTAGCCCCCCCCCCCCCCCCCTTAAAAAATCTGTATCACTGTTGGATCTGAGAGATGGATAGTGTAAGTGTGATGTGTTAGTCGATGCATATTACTCAAAGAACTTCGGAGCTAGGAAGGTTAGTAGCGTGCCCAAATAGTGCAGAGGGCAAAAACCTACCCACTTATCCAGTGTCGGGACTGATGTGTGAAGAGATTGTAACATGCTGCATTTAAATCTAAATCATACATGTTTAGTAAATGTCTAAAAGATTTCTCCATGAATCTTTGTGTGTGGAGTACATATATTCAAAGAATGAAGACTATATTAGGAAGATGGTCTGTCTTTTTTAAAACTTTGGATACCAAGATATGATGCGTACCATTTAACACATGGGAAAGCACATGACCCACACTCTGTGCTTATGTACAGGTTTTGACTTCAGTGTGGCTTGTATATTTTCTGTAATTCCACCACTGTCCATTGGTAATACATTGGAACTTGCTTAATTGCAACTGCTCGGGACAACCTTGCAGTTTGTGATAAGACGGGATTTTCTATAAAGCGGAAAGTAATCATAGCAACAAAAATCAAGACGGGATCTAGTACATCACAACCTTTATTTCTCTAAATCTTGTACACAAAGTGCAAGCGAGTAGATGTTGAGGATTGCTACTCAGCCTGATACATGGTGGGAAGTGGTGTTCCATAGGGATCAGTGCTCAAACTACTGTTGCTCACAATTAACATGAACAATTTGGACTCTAGAATCAGAAGTACAATTTCACAATTTGCAAACAACACAAAGTTCTGTGTCATTAATAGAGGAATAATGTGACAAAATAAACGAAGAAATCCAGTAACTTGCATAATGGGCATGTAGTTTGCAAATGTGTTTTAATATAAATGTGAGGTGGTGTATTTTAGTAGGAAGAATAAGAGAGCCACATGCTGCTTGAATAATAGTCTAAATGGGTTAAAGGAGCCAGGAGATCTAGAGGTATGCATTTACAAATCACTAAAAGTAGTGACACAGGTTAATAAGTCCATTTTAAAAAAGCAAACAAAGCACTGAGGTTCATTTCTTGAGGGATAGAATTGAAAAGCAGCAAAGTTATGTTAAACTTGTATTGAATCTTGGTAAGACCACACTCTGAGCACTGAGAACAGTTCTGGTCTCCATATTATGGAAAGAATATCGAGGCATTGGGAAAGTGCAAACAAGATTTACAAGGGTGATACCAGAACTGAGAAGATATACTTATCAGGAAAGACTGAGCAGGCTGAGGATCTAGTCTCCAGAAAAGAGAATGCTGAGGGATGATGTGACGGGCATCTTTGAAAGAGTTTGAGAGGGTAGACGTAGAGAAAATATTTCTGCTTTCAGGCAAAATCAAAACTAGGGGTCATAAATTTAAGATAGTTATGAATAAATCTATTGGGAAATTCAGGATAAACTTCGGCTATGTTACTGTGTATGGACTGTGCCCTCCTAGCCAGTATAAAATCATTTAATTAGTGACCCTTGTAGACACCAAATTAACTGACAAGTCTTTATCCAATCTGACAGAACCCTAATCCACTGTCATTCAATTTCCAAAATATGGTAGTTTTTTTCTTCTCTCTGTCCCCTGGCCTGTGTTCTTCCCCCTCTCCCCCACCACTCCGAACAGCTTAACTTCATGCTTGGACCCAGGTTCTCATTCTTTGCGCATGAACCTTAACAGCAAGTGTTAGCAGGCTATTGAGCTCTGGGGTGGGAGAAGGTGAAGGGAGCTGTCCTTGATCTTGTATCTATCTTCACCTGACATTCATATATGTGATTTTCAACAGAGTTTGCTGAATTGTGATTAGCAGAAATCTTGGCCAATATTCTTTTTCCTGATCCACGGGTACTGTAGCATTCCTGCTGTTGCCCTGGTTAAGATCAGCTAATCCAATGCAGACTTGGGATTGAACCAGGAGCTTTCCTGCTCTTTGTGTGAGCTACTTGCTGCCTTAATTGGCTCAGTCATCAATAGGAGCTGATAAGTAGCAATCGTTAAATATTGATATTTAATGAGCTGTTCGGCGAATTTCTTTTTTTAACTAAGTCGAATGTACTCCGCTCTTTGTAGAGCAGAGGTTGCACTGGCTGTTACTAATGTGTTATATTACAATTAAAATCCTGCACCTGTGCTGTCTAGGTGGGCACAGTTTGTTCGAGATGGCCTCCTTTTACCCATTTGAGTTTTTGTAAAATTTTAGGATAATGGGTTATGATTCTGGCTCATTTTTCTGTGGTCTTTGTGTAGCAACTAATTTGGCACTCAAGTCCCATGTAAACCAACTCAGTTGCAAGAATATATTTAACTCCTGGCTTACCTCAAATTGAACAGGACAGTTTGATGTGCAACTAATTGCTTTATTACGAAGTTTTTACAATAGTCGTAAATTCATCATATATTTACAGCACGGAAGAAGGCCATTCAACCCATCATGTCCGTGCCGGCTCTCTGCAAGAGCAATTCAACTAGTCCCGCTCCCCCGCCCTTTCCCTGTTGCTCTGCAAACTTTTCTCTTCATGTGCTCATCCAGTTTCCTTTGAAAGCCACCACACACACAGGCAGTGCATTTCAGATTCCAACCACTCGCTGCATAAAATTATTTTTCCTCATGTTTTCGTTGGTTCTTTTGCCAATCACTTTAAATTGGTGTCCTGTGGTTCACTGCCCTTCCACAAATGGGAGCAGTTTCTACTTACTTTGTCTAGACCCTTCATGATCTTGAACACTTCCAACAAATCTCCTCTCAACCTTCTCCAATCTATCCTCGTAACTGAAGTCCCTCATTCCTGGAACCATTCAGGAATGGTAGCATAGTGGTAATGTTACTGGACTACTGATCCAGATGCCCAGACTAATGTGCCAGGGATATGAGTAAAAATCCCACCGCGGTTGCTGGGGAATTTAAATTCACTGAATTAAAAAATCTTTAATATAAAGTCAGTCTCTGTATTGATCGCGGAGCTACCGGATTGACGTAAATACTCATCTCGTTGACTAATGTATTTTTCAGCAAAGGAAATCAGCAGTCCTCACCTGGTGTAGCCTACATGTGACTCCAGACCCACAGCAATGTAGTTTACTCTTAACTCTGAAATAGTTTAGCAAGCCACTCAGCTGTATCAAACCGCTACAGAAAAGTTGAATGAGAATAAAACCAGACGGATCATCCGGCATCGACCAAGGACCCAGAAACAACAAAGACACACCCTCCCCAGTAAATCCTGCAACGTGCTGTTCACTAATATCTGGGGGCTTGTGCCAAAGTTGGGAATGCTGTCCCACAGGTTAGTCAAGCAACAGCCTGACACAGTCATACTCACCAAATCATATGTTACAGTCAGTGGCCCAGACTCTTCTATCACCACCAGAGGTGACGGCACAGTGATCTACAGTTGGGAGGCTGTGGCCCTGGGAGTCTTCAACATTGACTCCAGATCTCACAAAGTCTCATGTAGTGGTGATCTGCCCAAGGGCAGGTCATCTCGTTTCTCCATGCCTTAGTCCTGAGCTTTCCAGTTGCTTGTAAGAGCCTCCTTTTTTAACTTCCATGAGAAATGAGCAATATGAGTGGGGGAAAAAGTACATGAGGTGGTTTCCCGTTGTCTTCCTCATGTGCTTTGAAGGAAACACAAGCCCTCTTTCCGAAGGATTTTCTGCCCGTAAGCAGCCGTTGTCCCTCGAGGTTCTAGTTCTTCTGCCATAACCAACAAAAAAATCAGTTCCACTGTTCGTAACCCTTAGCTGGGCATAAGGTCAAACATGGGAAAGGAAGCCCAATGCTGGTTTGCCACCTACCACCCTCAGCTGATGAATCAGTGCTCCTACATGTTGAACACCACTTAGAAGAAGCTTTGAGGGTAGCAAGGTCACAGAATGTACTCTGGGTGGGGACTTCTATATCCATCACCGATAGTGGCTCAATGGCACCACCACTGAACAAGCTGGCCAGGTCTTGGAGGCCATATCTGCCAGACTCGGCCTGCAGCGGGTGGTGAGAGGAAGAAACCTACTTCACCTCATCCTTACGAATCTATCTATCGCAGATGCATCTGTCCATAACAGTATTGGTAGGAGTGACTACCACACAGTTCTTGTGGAAATGTAATCCTGTCTTCACTCTGAGAATGCTCTCCATCGAGTTGTGTGGCACTACCACCTTGCTAAATTGGATAGATTCAGAATAGATCCAGAAGTTCAAAACTGGGCATTCATGAGGTGTTGTGGGCCGTCAGCAGCAGCAGAACTGTATTCAACCACAATCTGTAACCTCATGCCCCAGCCTATCCATCAATGAGGAATAAAAGCAAAATGCTGCAGCTGCTGGAAATCTGAAATAAAAACAGAAAGTTAGCAGGTCAGGCAGCATTTGTGGAGAGAGAAACCGAGTTAACGTTTCAGGTCTGTGGCCTTTCATCAGAACTGGCAACGGTTAGAAAAGAATTAGGTTTTAAGCAAGTGAAGTGGGAAGGGTGATAATTGGAGGGGAAGAGAACAAAAGGGAAGGTGTGTGATAGGGCAGGAGAGATTAAATAACACAGCTGTCCTGAGACAAAGGCAAATTCCTCAATGAGGAATGTAGGAGAGCATACCTAAAAATAAGTTGCCAACCTGGTGAAGCTACAACACAGCACTAGATGCAGCTTAAACAGTGAAAGCAGCATGCTATAGACAGAGCTAAGTGATCCCACGACCAACAGATCAGATCAAAGCTCTGTAGTCTTGCCACATCCAATCATGAATGGTGTTGGACAATTGAACAACTGACTGGAGGAGGAAGCTCCACAAACATCCCCATTAATGATGGCGGAGCCCCGCATGCCAGTGGAAAAGAGAAGGCATTTGCAGACTCCTCAGCCAGAAGTGCCAAGTGGATAATACATATCGGCTTCCTCCTGCGGTCCCGAGCCCCTCGGATGCCACTCGTCAGCCAATTCAATTCACTCCACATGATATCCAGAAACAGCTGAAGGCACTTGATACAGCAAATACTATGGGCCCTGACAACATCCTAGCTGTAGTACCTAAGACTTGAGCTCCAAAATTAGCTGCGCCCCTAACTAAGCTGCTCCAGTACATCTACAACACTGGCATCTACCTGACAATGTGGAAAGTCGCCCAAGTATGTCCTGTCTACAAAAAGGACAAATCAAATCCTGCCAATTATCGCCCCTTCATTCGACTCTCCATCAGTAAAGTTGTTGGCAGTGCTGTCAAGTGCCAATTACTCGACAATAACCGGCTCACTGTTCAGTTTGGATTCCACTGGAACCACTCGGCTCCAGATATGATTACGGCTTTGGTCCAAACAAAAGAGCTGAATTCCAGAGGTGAGGTGAGAGTAACTGTCCTTGACATCAAGGCATCATTTGACTGAGTGTGGCACCAAGGAGCCCTAACAAAATTGAAGTCAATGAGAATTTGGGGAGGTAGGAGGTGAATTACCCGCCGCAGGATTCCTAGCCTTTGACCTGCTCTTGTATCCACAGTATTTATATGGCTGCTCCAGTTCAGGTAGCCCCTAGGATGTTGATAGTGGGGGATTCAGTGATGGTAATGCCATTGAATGTCAAGGGGAGATGGTTAGATTCTCTCTTGTTTGAGATGGTCATTGCCTGGCACTTGTGTGACGCAAATGTTACTTGCCACTTATCAGCCCAAGCGTGGATATTGTCCAGGTCTTGCTGCATTTCTACACGGACTGCTTCAGTATCTGAGGAGTCGCGAATGGTGCTGAGCATTGTGCAATCATCAGCGAACATCCCCACTTCTGACCTTATGATTTGAAGGAAAGTCATTGATGAAGAAGCTGAAGATGTTTGGGCCTAGGACACTACCCTGAGGAACTCCTGCAGTGATGTCCTGAAGCTGAGATGACAATCATCTTTCTTTGCGCTTGGTATGACTCTAACAATCAGAGATTTCCCCCGATTCCCATTGACTTCAGTTTTGCTAGGGCTCCTTGATGCCATACTTGGTCAAATGCTGCCTTGATGTCGAGGGCAGTCACTCTCGCCTCACCTCTGGAGGTCAGCTCTTTGGTCCGTGTTTGAACCAAGGCTGTAATGAGGTCAGGAGCTGAGTGGCCCTGGCGGAACCCAAACTGAGCATCACTGAGCAGGTTATTGTTAGGCAAGTGCTGCTTGATGGCACCTTCCATCACTTTACTGATGCTTGAGAGTAGACTGATGGGGTGGTAATTGGCCAGGTTGGACTTGTCCTGCCTTTTATGTACAGGACATACCTGGGCAATTTTCCATATTGCCGGGTAGATGCCAGTGTTGTAGCTGTACTGGAACAGCTTGGCTAGAGGCGTGCAAGTTCTGGAGCACAGGTCTTCAATACTATTGCCGGAATATTGTCAGGGCCCATAGCTTTTGCAGTATCCAGTGCCTTCATTCATTTCTTGATATCACGCGGAGTGAATCGAATTGGCTGAAGTCTGGCATCTGTGATGCTGGGCACTTCAGGAGGAGGCCGAGATGGATCATCAACTCGGCACGTCTGGCTGAAGATTGTTGCAAATGCCTCAGCCTTATGTTTCGCACTGATGTGCTGGGCTCCCCCATCATTGAGGATGTTGATATTTGTGGAACCACCACCTCCAGTTAGTTGTTTAATTGTCCACCACCATTCACGACTGGATGTGGCAGGACTGCAGAGCTTAGATCTGATCCGTTGCTTATGGGATTGCTTGGCTCTGTCTATCGCATGCTACTTACGCAGTTTGGCACGCAGGTGGTCCTGTGTTGTAGTTTCACCAGATTGACACCTCATTTTGAGGTATGCCTGGTGCTGCTCCTGGCAGGCCCTCCTGCACTCTTCATTGAACCAGGGTTGGTCTCCTGGATTGTTGGTAATGGTAGAGTGGGGGATATGCCAGCCCATGAGGTTACAGATTGTGGTTGAGTACAATTCTGCTGCTGCTGATGGCCCACAGCGCCTCCTGGATGCCCAGTTTTGCATTGCTAGATCTGTTCGAAATCTATCCCATTTAGCACGTTGGTAGTGCCACACAACACAATGGAGGGTATCCTCAATGTAAAGGCGGGACTTTGTCTCCACAAGGACTGTGCGGTGGTCACTCCTACCAATATTGTCATGGACAGATGCGTCTGCGGCAGGCAGATTGGTGAGGACGAGGTCAGGTATGTTTTTCCCTCTTGTTGGTTCCCTCGCCACCTGCCGCATACCCAGTCTAGCAGCTATGTCCTTCTGGACTCGGCCAGCTCGGTCAGTAGTGGTGCTACCGAGCAACTCTTGGTGATGGACATTGAAGTCCCCCACCCAGAGTACATTCTGTGTCCTTGCCGCTCTTAGTGCTTCCTCCAAGTGGTGTTCAACATGGAGCACTGACTCATCAGCTGAGGGAGGGTGCTCGGTGGTAATCAGCAGGAGGTTTCCTTGCCCATGTTTGACCTGATGCCATGAGACTTCATGGTCTGGAGTCGATGTTGAGGACTCCAAGGGCAACTCCCTCCTGACTGTATACTCTGGCCTCTTGTCTATTCCCTCCCCCCCCCACCCTTTTCATCCCACCTTTGGCAGTTGTGGCTTCAGCCATCAAGGCCCCATGTTCTTCAATTCCTTTCCTAAATTCTTCCATCTCTCTCCACTTTTGAGACTATCTTTTAAAACTCATCTCTTTGCCAAGCCTTTAGTCCTAATATCTCCTAATATTTCTATTTTTTTTGGCTCAGTGTTCTTTTTGTCTGATTATGTCTCTGAATCAATGTTTTTCCACGTTAAAGGTGCTGTATAAGTGCAATTTCAGTTCTAAGTGATATATTTGTACAATTGCATGTACTAAAAAAAAAAATCAGAGCAACTGCTCTGAATTTGAACATTATCTGCAGTCCTATTTACAGACATCTTTCTCTTTCAAAGTTCTCCTATTATTACACTTCTAACATCTAGGACAACTAACCTCTTTTTAGCTCATCATGTTCAAAATATTACTTCAGGCAATCTGACCCATCAATCTCTCATTAAGTTTCTACTAAAAGATCTGAGCTAATTACTTTAGCTGGCGTTAAAATGAGCCCTTAATATTTTGCTTGTATTCTATAAGTTTGGCTCAAAATTTGTGCTTTAAAGGTTGTTTATCTATTCAATCTCCTCATTCCTTAAGGTCAACAGTTTAACAGAAAGTTAGTTTGTACCAAAGTATTTTTTAAACCTTTTAAGGGGTCCTTTATTTGCAGCATTTTCAACTTTGCTCTAGCTATGGGTTGGGCAGTAAGGGAGGCCTTTTTTGACTGTTAGGACAGCATGGGTTGTGGTGGGGTGTCAAACATAGCTCAAGTCAAAAGGTCTTTTGACATTGAGAAAATAATTTTCAATGATACCACATTTGTGGGGAAATGGAGAATTACATTTATAGCAACCAAAGGAGACCAAGAAAATGCTGAGGGCAAAGAGGGAGTATCGGGGAAAAAACTTGCACATAGGCAATAAAAACAGATTTAGGTAAGCCAGTTGGAGTAACTGCTAAATAAATATTTTCCTGCAGTCTTCACTGAAACAGGAGGATTTAATGCCAGAGCAAAGTCAAGAGATTAATGAAGGGAAATAATTTATTGTGAAATCAGTTTGTACTTATAAAATCAGACAAATCCACAGGCACGGTTTTCATCTGAGGAAGCTAAAAGTCAGTAATCGGGGAAATTTCCAAAACTAGAGGGTTTGAGACAATAGTTACTAACACATCTTAGATTTATCTCATTTCTTTAGTCATAATAGTATTTTGGAATATGCCCTATGTGGGGAAGCACAGTGGCGATGGGTGGTCGACATGGAGAGGCACAGAAGGAAGCACTGCGGGGATGGGTGATGCGCGGGGGCAACGCTGTGGGGACGGGCGGTGCGCAGGGGCAAGGACTGCGGGCTGGGCAGTGTGCCAGAGGACCATATCCCTCCGGATGGGGTGTAACCTGAACCTAATGCTGTAGCAACAACTTTTCATTTGGTTGCTATCCTTGTGCATATTTACTGAGCTTACATTCACATAGAACGTAGAAATTCTCAGCACCAAGAGCAGGAGGACATTAGAGCACCTGCTCCCCCCAAAGCTCTCTACTTTTGATAACCCTAATTAGTGTTTTCTTGTTTTTACTTGTCTGTTAGTGTTATATATTTGAGACTTGATAATAGTCCAAAGTAATTTTCTTTGTGCCCAGTTAGTACATACTGTACCTAGCCTTGAATTGGCTGGTTGTTCAGTGATTTTAATTAGAAGTCTTTGAGAAAATTATATGTTCCTTGACAGACGGTTGAAATCCAAACCAATTGCAGTCATAATATTGCTTGTCCACACAAAGGAGCACACAGGAAGTAAAAAGACCAGGAGTGAGCAAATGGAATGCTAACTATTTTGCATCTGAAGATGGGAATTGGGAATTTGGGTACATTCTTTGAGAGGGAGAATGTATTTTTTTTGCTTCCTGATATTGCATACTGTGAAGACATTTTTGGAGAAATCTATTTACCCTTATACCAGATTGTGTGTCTGAATTACTACCTTTGCTATCACATGGGTCACAGTCCAGAATAGCTGCACAGCTGTGAAATTTTCCTACCTGGATCCCAGCTATCTTTCTGACAGGTAATGGGAATTCTCATGTAAACACGAGTCTGCATATATGGACCGTAAACTATTAGAATCAAGATTCTAGCTTGCATTGATGAGTAGGAGATGATCAAGATTTCTAGTGTGTTAGATCACATCTCAAATACCATGCCCAGTTCAGGTTGCTAAGAGACATGGGAAACATTCAAGAGCAGCCAAGAGAAAAGCCAAGTACTGATTCCCTGTGTCAGGCAAAGACTGAAAAAAATTGAGCTTTTTAGCATGAAAATGAAAGAGATTTTAACAGAGGTATGCAAGATTATTCAGGGTATGGAAAAAATTAACCCAGTTGTTACTTTAAGAGCACGCAGGCTTAAAATAAAGAGTAATTTTAGAACAGACATTAGGAAATAATCCTTCACACAAACCGTGATCAACATGTAGAATAAATTTCCAGATAGAGTAATAGAAACAAAATTCATGAAATCATTGAAGAAGCAGTTGCATAATATATATCTACATATAAAATATATGTATGTTATATATATATACACAAATACTATCTCCCATGAGCGGCTAGGTCTGGTTGTCTTTAGAAGAATAATAAGCAAGATGAGTACAAGGGATGAAGAAGGCATTGTTCAAACACTGAAAGTAGTGGGGCCAATGGAATACAAGAAAAGCTGCTCAAGGCTGTTAATATTTAACTTTCACTGTAAACCAGGGTCAAACAAAACCCACTCTCACAAGTAGTTGAATATCCCAGGCCCATGCCTTCAGAGGCATTCATTAATTGACAAAGTTCTTACTCTTGAAAAATCCTTGCACATAACAAACAATGTAGGTATTGAGAGTGCAGGTAATCAAAGTTTCATTGTATGATCACTTGAGCTTTGAAAAGCACCAAGCTGTTCAATTCTAGATTTTGCCCTTCTAACTTAGAATGTGTTTATAGAGAGTGTTTTGTGCTGTATAGCACTAGGATGAAATACTGTCAGTTAAATATGTCAGTGGTGATGTTAATCAGTGGAAGCAATTTGAGTGATTTAAGAATATCCCACAACATTAAAGCTCATTGGTTTAAGTGTCACGATTTCCCTGTAACATCGCTGGCATGAATACATATCAAGTAAGCCAAGTGGTAACACTGCTTGCTATTTCAAGCGAGTTAACACCTGAGTGTGCAGTCTGTCTGTAACATACCTATTGTTTCAAAGTTGAGTTCCTGTGAAATCCTGTGCAGTTTCCCACATAGTTCCCTTGTATAATGTTTTATGGAAGTTAGCCTCTTTTGGTGCAGTATCGTGGTGCCATATGTGTTGCTATTCCACTGTTGTCTGTAGCAGGACAGTATTTTTAACGCCAACAAAAACTTGTATTTGTATAGCAATTTAACGTAGTAAAACTTCCCAAGGTGCTTCACAGGAGCATTATAAAACAAAATTTGACACTGAGCTACATGAGATGTTCGGACAGATCACCAAAAGCTTGGTCAAAGAAATAGGTTTTAAGGAGCGTTTTTGAAAGTGAGAGACAGAGGCAGAGAAGTTTAGGGAGGGAATTCCAGAGCTTAGGGCCCTGGCAAAGCTGCCAAAGGTGAAGCAACCATTGTTCATGGGATGTGGGCATTGCTGGTAAGGCCAGCATTTATTGCCCATCTCTAATTGCTCTTGAGAAAGTGGTGGTGAGCCGCTGCCTTGTTAACCGCTGCAGTCCTTGTGTTGTAGGTACACCCACAGCGCTGTTAGAAAGGGAGTTCCAGGATTTTGACCCAGCAACAGTGAAGGAACGGCGATATAGTTCCAAGTCAGGATTGTTTGTGACTTGGAGGGGATCTTGGATGTGATGGTGTTACCATGCGTCTGCTGCCATTGCCTTCCAGGTGGTAGAGGTGACAAGTTTGGAAGTTGCTGTCGAAGGAGCCTTGGCGAGTTGCTGCGGTGCATCTTGTGGATGGTACACACTGCAGCCATGGTGTCCACTGACAGACAGAATGAATGCATAAGGTGGTGAATGAGGTGTCAATCAAATGGGCTACTTTGACATGGATGGTGTTGAGCTTCTTCAGTGTTGGAGTTGCAGCCATTCAGGCAAGTGGAGAGTATTCCATCACACTGTTAAACGACTCATCTGAACAATGGCACCTCCCAACAGTGCAGCACTCCTTCATTACTGTACTGGAGTGTTGGCCTTGATTTCTGTGCTCAATGCCTGAAGTAGGACTTGAACCCACAACCTTCTGGGGCAGTACTTTGCAAGGATGGAGGAGGTCAAAGCTGTTTTTTTTTTGAGACAGGGGAGATGACAGCAAATTTGAAAGCGGGGTGGGGGCAGTACCTGAAGAGAGAACTGTTAACAATATCAACTGACATGGGAACCGGAAGGGCAGTTGGATGGTCAGCAGTTCAGTGAGAATCGAGTTGAGGGAGCAGGAGGTGCGTCTCATGGACAAGATGAGCTTGGAGGGGCCATGAGGGGAGATAGAGAAACTAGACAAAGCTGCAAGTTCAAGATTAGGGAAGGAAATTTGACCGAGTGGGCTAGGTGAATGGAGGGAAGCGGCACAGGCAGCTGATAGGATGGTCTTAATCTTAGTTGTGAAGAAGTTCATGAGCTCCTCACACTTGTTGGAGGTGAAGGTGGAGGAGATGGGGAGAGAGGGTTTGACAGAGAAAAGAAGCCTGGTTTGTCTTTGCATTCAGCGATGATTCTGGAATAGAGACGTTTATTCAGACAAGTGCAGGACCGGGTAGTGTTTCATGTAGTCCAGCCACATCTGGCAGTGAATGGCTAAACCAGCCGTCCGCCATATCTGTTCAACTCTGAATCCCCTGGACTTAAGTGAGCAGAGAAAGGGAAGGGAATATGTATGTTTCTGATCAAGAGGTGAAATTCTAATTTAACCAATAGTGTCCCAATTTACTCTTAATTCCTAACCAGGCAAGATGGGTGTGTGAATAATTTGAACATGTGCACCTTTTGTAAGTCTACATTGTGCATTCAATTCAGTATGCCAACCATTTTCACTCATTGATTTAAAAAGGAAACAGAAGGTTTACAACATAGTTTCAATTAAGAGTGCGGGGGGGTGGGGGGGCATGCTAGGAGCAGCACTCTGCATTCCTAAAAACAAGGTGTCAGCCTGGTGAAGCTCCAACACAGGACTATTGCATGCCAAACAGCGGAAGCAGCATGCAATAGATGGGGCTAAATGATCCCACAACCAACGGATCAGATCTAAGCTCTGCAGTCCTGCCACATCCAGTCATGAATGGTGGTGGACAGTTAAACAACTGACAAGTGCAAGAGACTCCACAAATAACCCCATTCCTCAACAAGGCTGAAGCAATTGCATCCGTATTCAGCCAGAAGTGCCAAGTGGATGATTCATCTCGGCCTCCTCCTGAGATCCTCAGTGGGAATTGGGGAAAATTCTCCGTTGGTTGGAGTCATACCTAACACAAAGGAAGATGGTTGTGGTTGTTGGAGGTCAGTCATCTCAGTCCCAGGACATCACTGCAGGAGTTCCTCATGGCAGTGTCCTAGGCCCAACCATCTTCAGCTGCATCATTAATGAACTTCCTTTAATCATAAGGTCAGAAGTGGGGATGTTCGCTGATGTACAATGTTCAGCACCATTCGCGACGACTCAAATACTGAAGCAGTGCATGTCCATATGTAGCAAGACGTGGACAACATCCAGACTTGGGCTGGTAAGTGGCAAGTAACATTCATGCCACACAAATGCCAGGCAATGATCATCTCCAACAAGAGAGAATCTAACCATCTGCCCTTGATGTTCAATAGCATTACCATCGCTGAATCCTCCACTAGCAACATCCTGGGGGTTACCATTGACCAGAAACTGACTGGACCAGCCACATGAATGCTGTGGCGACAAGAGCAGGTCAGGGGCTGGGGATTGTCGGCAAGTAATTCGCCTTCTGATTCCCCAATGCCTGTCCACCATCTACAAGGTACAAGTCAGGAGTGTGATGGAATAGTCTCCACTTGCCTAGATGGATGCAGCTCCAACAACACTGAAGAAGCTCAACACCGTCCAGGACAAAGCAGCCCACTTGATCACCCCATCCACCACCCTCAACATTCACTCCCTTCACCACTGACGCACACTGGCAGCAGTGTGTACCATCTACAGGATGCACTGCAGCAACTCACCAAGGCTCCTTCAACAGCACCTTCCGAACCTGCGACCTCTACCATCTAGACAAACAAGGGCAACAGATGCATGGGAACACCACCTGCAAGTATTCTCCAAGCCACATACCATCCTGACTTGGAACTATATTGCCGTTCCTTCACTGTCGCTGGGTCAAAATCCTGGAACTCTATTTCTAACAGGACTGCAGCGGTTCAAGAAGGCAGCTCACCACCACCTTCTCAAGGGCAATTAGGGATGGGCAATAAATGCTGGCCTAGCCAGGTCGCCCACATCCATGAACAACAAAAAAATCGGAGGCCATTCAGCTCGTTGTGTCTGAGCGATCCAGCCTAATCCCGCTTTGTAGCCCTTGGTCCATAACTCTGAAGGTTACGGCAGTTCAAGTGCATATTCAGGAATTTTTTTCATTGAATTGATTTAAATGGTTGCACGTGATGGAAATTTAAAGTTTAAAAAAGAAAAGTGCTGGAACTGGACCATAGGTCCAGAAGCAAAAGAGGATGACATTGGACTTGAACCCAAAGCCACTATTCTTTTCACTTTCTGACATGCCTTTCCAGTGTTAGCTGTTTTTAGTTTGTTGGTTTTCACAAATAATGCAAATCTTCTGCTCCATGCATTGATGCTTTCTTATACATAGCCAAATGTCTTCCCATATATCAGTGTTGTCCATAGAGATTGCTGGCTCACCACAGGTGTAGCTGCGGCAACACTGATTTTAGCCACATGCACTAATATTAGTAGAAAACACCTTACGTGCAATATAGGTAAAAATACTTCATCTACATTTACTTAACAAAGGTCCACTGTCATTCAGTGTAAAACATGTAAGTCTTTAAATAAAATACATGCTGGAATTCCAAACTTTATCATACACAGCACATCTTGGGTTTTTGTACAGTTGCAAGCTGTACTTTGATTCCATCAACCTGATTGCTCAGTATGTTGCTGTGTGCCAGACTTGCCCCTGCTCGCCATCCAGAATGTGGTTGGATGCTGCTTTCTCTTTGCGATGACGTGTCTTGGAACTGCTCGTTAATCGTTGGGATTGCTGGAGCATTTATTCTCATTGGTCAAGCTGACCATAACAGCAGTTTCCCGCTCGACATAATACTGGTGTTTCCATGGTACTGAAGTCTGACATTGCTACCCATGTTACAGACCATTTTGACAGATAATCAATATGCAGGAATTAAGGTACACACAATGATCGAAAACACACTCTCCCTCTCCCTTTTGATGTCATATTTTACCAATAAACACACAAAGGTTAAAATACAAGCTTTGTTTTTTCTTATTCGTTCATGGAATGTGGGCGTCGCAAGATAGGTCAGCATTTACTGCCCATCTCTAATTGCCCTTAAACTGAGTGGCTTGCTGGGCCATTTAAGAGTCAACGATATTACTGTGGGTCTGGAGTCATATATGTAGGCCAGACCAGGTAAGGATGGCAGATTTCCTTCCTAAAGGACATTAGTGAACCAGGTGGTTTTTTACAACAATCATGGTCACCATTAGACTAGCTTTTTAATTCCAAATTTATCAATTGAATTCAAATTTCACCATCTGCCCTAGTGGGATTCAAACCGATGTCCCCAGAGCACTAGCCTGGGCCTTTGCATTGCTAGTCCAGTGACATTACCACTATACCAGTCCCTCCCCCAGAATATCACAAGACCAACAGTGTATTGTATAAATTTTTATTTGCTAATCACAGGCAATTAGCCACATGGCTAGTGGTTAATTAATTTGACAACACTGTCGTATGTTCCTGCTTCGCTACAATCAAACTCAAAAAATGACTCTGCCTGAAATAAATGCAAGAGCACCAAACAATTGGATCCTTGTGATTTTTTCCCCCCCTCCTGTCATAAAGGCACTAATTTATGGTAGGGTACAGCTGTTCAGGTACTGGCTGCCCTACAGTATGTCACCTAATCCTTGTGTGAGCCTGTCAGAGTATTAGTAGGCTTAAAGTGGAAGATGGAGTGCCATCAGAGCTGAACCTGATCTTATCCTTGCCTAAATTCAAAGGGTATTCCAGCAATCTCCAGGCATTGGTCAGGAACAGGACCCTGGCTGATTTTTATTCATTTTCTTCTGCAGCAATCTAGACCTCCTATAACTTAGCAAGCCAGCAAAAAGGACTTTAACAAGTAAGTGTTGGGGTGGAGAGAGTATTGGACACCAAATGCCAGTGATAGGAGAGTCGTGAACTTGACCAAAGGCATGGCAAAAGGCGTGAACTTTAAGGAGGTTTGTGAGGATTTGCAGTGCGGTACCAAGGCAGAAGATCTTGGGGAGCCCCAGCTGAAGCCTGTGCTGCCAGTGCACAGCGAACAGTGGGAATATATAGTAGGCCAGTCAGAAGATTAGAGCCTACATGCTGTGACATGGGAAAGGAGATAGCAACAATGACATGGAGGGTTTTGTAATGCATTCAGGGAAAGGGAGCCCATGGCGGTCAGCATGGACAGAAGTATAGTTTATAGTTCCCTGCAGCTAATTTTGCTGAGAGTAGCTAAAGTAGCACAGACTGGGCACAAACTTTGTACCTTCCTAACATGAAGGCTTTGTTTTACATAGAACAGTGTACTTGTAGCTTCTTATTTAGATTATTATCTTCAGATGAAGGCGGCAAGCAGTTTCTCATGCCATTGCAGCAGTTTAAAACAAATTCAGATTAAAGTGTGCTTTAATCTATAAACTAACCAGTAAATATAATCTTGGAATTTAGATGACACATACAATGAGTCCCAAGTTAACTTTCAATTTATATCTTTCTTAGCCTTTTAATTGTGGTGTGCCATTTTGCCACAACTTATTGGCATCTGTTCTAAGTAGCAGTGTGTGACACTCGTGCAGATTCCTGAGGTTTGGCAAAGTACTGGTTTGAGTAGTTTTACGTTAATGATTTTTTTAAATGGTTCCTTTCCTAGTTATGCACGAATGACTAGCTTGCAGCCAATGTGCACCTGAGAATGGAATTTGCAAACAGAAGTCCTGTCCTGTCACTGCGTGTTGCAGGACTTTAGAGCACCCTGTGGTTGCACAGGTGCTGGCAGCCTTCCAAATCCAAGCCCGAGAGTGCAAAAAACTGCTCTATCCATAGACCACACACAGTCTATCCTATTTTATCCTCTACCCTAAACATTTGTTTTTTGTCTTTTGAGACAAAGATGACCATGTCCATCATCTGGGTGGTTTGCTAGGGTTCCGGTGGACATGTAGGTGACTTCTAAGGCTGATCTGCGCCCGGAAGGTTCTACTGCAAATAGGGCAGGATACTGCAGACGATTGAGTTTTGGACCAGCTGCTGGCTCAGGATTTCCTATCCTTGCATTTTCTCTCTACCTCTGATATGTGCTTGCTTTTAAAGAACATTCTCATGTTACATTTTTATTTGATTGTGCCAGGTGTAGCGATCCTGGGTGAACTTCTCCCAGGACTTGGGGTCGATAAAACTCCTAAGTGAATCCTTCAAGAGTGCCTTTGTAGCGCTTCCTTTGAGAGTGCACCCCACACTGGATCTCTCCATAGAAGCTTTGCTTTGGTCAGCAAGTGTCCGGTATTCTGACTACATGACCAGCCCAACTCAGTTGTGATTGTCTCAATATGGGTGGATGCTTGGCACGCCAGCTTGGGTGAGCACCACAGTGTCTGGAATTTCGTCCTGCCCTCTGATCTTCAGAAGCTTCCGAAGACAACTCAAGTGAAAGTGGTTGAGCTTCTTGGCATGGCACTGGTGCACAGTCTAAGGCTCGCATACACAGTGCAGAGTGGGCAGGACTATTGCTCCATAGACTTTGGTCGGCAGACTTGCTCCTTTTTGTTTCCAGACTGATGTTCGAAGTCTGCCAAACGCTACACTTGCTTTGGTAATTCTAGCTTCTGTCTCGTCATCGATATAAACAGCTCGAGAGAGAGAGAGAGAGTGCTGTCGAAATAGGCAAACTTATCCACTGCTGACAAGTTCTGATTATGGACTGAAACTTTGGACTGGAGATGGGGCTTTCCTGGAACAGGTTGGCACGTTACGATCAGCACAAAGAAAACTCAAGTAAAGTCGAAGTTGTCGCACGCATTGAAGAACAAGGCCGTGTTGCATTGCATGTCCAGCTCTGAACCGACAATTATTGCACAGTCATCGGTAAACAGGAAATTGCAATGCATGTCCTTGGAGACCTTGGATTTTATCCCAAGTCTTCTCAGATTGGGCAACTTCACGTCCATGCGATTTCTGATTTTGATGCCAGGATCGCCATCATGGAAGGCATCAAAGAGCAGATGAAAAACATGCTGAAGAGGGTTGGTACTGGCACGCAGCCCTGTTTAACTCCATTATTAACTGGGAGTGGGTCAGAAGACTCCATCCAGGGCACGCACAAGCATACAGTCTTGGAGTGTCATGTTCCTGCATTATCCACATATCCCTTGATATTTTCAATATCCAGAAATCTATCGATCTCTGTCTTGAATATACTCAATGACTGAGTCTCCACCGCCTTCTGGGGTAGAGAATTCCAAAGATTCACCACCCTCTGAGTGAACAAATTCCTCTGGCTTGCCCCTTATTCTGAGACTGTGGCCCCTATGTTATGACCGAGGTGGGAGGAGTGCACTGTTAATTTTGTCCCATTTCTCCACAGGTCACAACATATATTTAAATTTTTCCACTTACTGAAACTGTCAATCAGATACTCTATTTTTATCCAATATAATGGATTCTAAAATTTCCCTACTACTGATGTCAGGCTAACAGGTCTGTAGTTCCCTGTTTTCTCTCTCCCTCCTTTCTTAAATAGTGGGGTTACGTTTGCTACCTTCCAATCTGCTGGAACCGTTCCAGAATGTATAGAATTTTGGAAGATGACCACCAACACATCAACTCTCTACAGCCACCTCTTTCAACGCTCTGGGATGAAGATCATCAGGTCCAGGGGATTTATCAACTTTCAGTCGCATTAATTTCTCGAGTACTACTTTTTTGCTAATGCTAGTTTATTTCTCATTCCTCATTCTCACTAGTCCCTTGGTTCTCTATTATTCCTGGGAGGTTTTTGTATCTACCTCTGAAGACAGCTACAAAGTATTTGTTTAGTTTGTTTGCCATCTCTTTATTCCCCATTATAAATTCTCCTGTCTCTGCCTGTAGTGGCCCACATTTGTCTTTGCTAATCTTTTCCTTTTTACATTTCTATAGAAACTTGTACAGTCTGATTTTGATACTCGCTAGTTTACTTTCATATTCTATTTTCCCTTTCTTTATCAGCTTCTTGGTCCTCCTTTGTTGAATTCTAAAATGCTCCCAATCTTCAGGCTTACTCCTTTTTTTGGCAACTTTATTTTTATTTATTTATTTTTATTTAGAGATACAGCACTGAAACAGGCCCTTCGGCCTACCGAGTCTGTGCCGACCATCAACCACCCATTTATACTAATCCTACACTAATTCCATATTCCTACCACATCCCCACCTGTCCCTATATTTCCCTACCACCTACCTATACTAGGGGCAATTTATAATGGCCAATTTACCTATCAACCTGCAAGTCTTTGGCATGTGGGAGGAAACCGGAGCACCCGGAGGAAACCCACGCAGACACAGGGAAAACTTGCAAACTCCACACAGGCAGTACCTAGAATTGAACCCGGGTCGCTGGAGCTGTGAGGCTGCGGTGCTAACCACTGCGCCGCCCTTAAAACTTGCGCATCAACTATATCACTAACCACTTCTTTTAACACCCTAGGATGAAGTCCATTAGGACCTGGGGATTTGTCAGTCCGCAGCTCCAACAATTTGTTCAGTACCACTTCCCTGGTAATTGTAATTTTCTTGAGTTCCTCCCTCCCTTTTCCTGACTTACAGCTAGTATTTTTTATTTATTTATTTAGAGATACAGCACTGAAATAGGCCCTTCAGCCCACCGAGTCTGTGCTGACCAACAACCACCCATCTTATACTAATCCTACATTACCCCCAGATTCCCTACCATTCTCATACCACCTACCTGCACTAGGGGCAATTTACAATGGCCAATTTACCTATCAACCTGCAAATCTTTGACTGTGGGAGGAAACCGGAGCACCCTCTTTGACTGTGGGAGGAAACCGGAGCACCCATAACTTTCTAAGCCTGTTCCTCTGATCTAATACAATCTTCAACTTCCCTTGTTCGCCATGGTTGGATCACCTTTCCTGCTGAATTTCTGTGCTTCAAAGGAATGTAAATTTGTTGTAAACCATGTATTAATGCTTTAAATGCTAGCCATTGCCTGTCGACCATCATACCTTTTAATGTAGTTTCCCAATCTATCTCAGCCAATTTGCTCCTCATACCTTCATAGTTTCCTTTGTTTAGATTTGAGACCCTAGTTTCGGATTGAACTCCATCATTTTCAAAATTAATGTAAAATACTATCATATTGTGGCCACTTTTCCCGAGAGGCTCCTTTACAACAAGATTATTAACTAGCCCATTCTCATTGCATAATACTAGATCTAAAATAGCCCGTTCTCTAGTTGGTTCCTCAACATACTGTTCTAGAAAGTCATCTTGTATACATTCCAGGAATTCACCTCCACAGCTTTAGTGCTAATTAGGTTTATCCAGTCTATATGTAGATTGCAGTCCCCCATGATTACTGTATTACCCTTGTTACATGCACCTCTAATTTCCTGATTTATACTGTGCCCTAAATTACCACTGCTGTTTGGCCTATAAACAATTCCTAGCAAGGTTTGCTGCCCCTTGCTGTTCCTTAGCTCCACCCAAACTGATTCTGCATCTTAATCTTCCAATCTAAAATTCTCCCTCACTAATGCACTGATCTCATCCTTTATTAACAGCACGACTCCTTTTCAATTTTGCCTATCCTTCCCAAGTGCCGAATACCCTTGGATATTCAGTTCCCAGCCTTGGTCACCCTGCAGCCATGCCTCTGTAATGGCAATTAGATCATATCTGTTTCCTTCCATCTCTGCCATCAATTTATCAAGCTTGTTGTGGATACTGTGTGCATTCAGAGAGTTCCTTTAATTATTATTATTTTTATTATTTTCGCAAGCTCTAGCCTTATCTGCTGCCGCACTCTTAAGTTTGTGTGCTCTGTTCCTTCCTACCACCCTCAGATTATCAATTCCCTTATTGCTACCTTGTTCTCTTGCCTTATTCTCTCTCTTTAATTTATCACATCTTTCCTTACTTGATCCCTTGCCCCCACTATTTAGTTTAAAACCCCCTCTACCACCCTAGTTATATGACTCGCCAGAACACTGGTCCCAGCACTATTCAGAGTGAAGACTGTCCCAACGATACGGCTCTCACTTTCCCCAGTACTAGTGTCAGTGCCCATGAATCAAAACCCATTTTTCCCACACCAATCTTTGAGCCATGCATTTAACGCGCTGATCTTATTTACCTTACTCCCAATTTGCTTGTGGCTCAGATAATCCGGAGATAATTACCTTTCAGGTCCTGCTTTTTAATTTAGTCCCTTAGCTACTCATACTCTCTATGCAGAGCCTCTTTCCTAGTCCTGTCTTTCTTTGGTACCTACGTGGACCACGACAAATGGATCATCTCCCTCCCACTGCAAGTTCCTCTCGAGTCCAGAGCAGATGTCCCGAACCCTGGCACCGGGCAGGCAACACAGCCTTCTGGACTCGCTCTTGGCTGCAGAGAACTGTGTCTATCCCCCTGACTATATTGTTCCCTACTACCACTATATTTCTATGTACTCCACCTACTTGAATGGCTTCCTGTACTACAGTGCCATGGTGAGGTCGCTCATCCACCTTGCAGCCCCCGCTTTCGTCCACACAGGCTGCAGGAACCTCCAACCTGTTGGACAATTGCAATGTCGAAGGCTCCTCCACTTCTACCTACTCGATCCCCACACCTGCCTCACTCACAGTCGCACCCTCTTGTCCCTGACCATGGACCAAATCAAATGACCCTATCCCAAGGGCTGTGACCACCTCCAAGTACAAAGTGTCCAGGTAACTTACCCCCTCCCTGATGTATCACAGTGACTGCAGCTTGGCCTCCAGCTCAATGATTCTTGAGTTGAAGTTCCTCCAGCTGCAGCCACATACTGTAGATATGTTTAATAAAAGCAAAATCCTGCAGATGCTGGAAATCTGAAATAAAAACAAGAAATGCTGGAAATGCTCAGCAGGTCTGGCAGCATCTGTGGAAAGAGAAGCAGAGTTAACGTTCCAGGTCAGTGACCTTTCTTCTATGTGTTCTGTCCACGAGCTCCCACATAGTCGATTAGGTGCCACTGCATGGAATGGGGATGCATTCAGGATGTCTCGTTGCAGTTAGAAAGGTGGAAAATGTGTTGGTGATTAAGAGTTCATGCTCAGTACACATCTTCAGCTCGAGGAGACCATTGCTGTTACAACTGCCAATCCTATTTTTTCCGATGACCCCTTCCCATGCCTGGTGATCTGCACCAACTCTTGCGTTGAAGTCACCAAGAATGATTGCTGCTGTGCCAAAGTCGGACAAGCTGATGAAGGACTGGAGGTTGTCATAAAATTTATCCTTGACATCATCAGGGTTGGTCATGGTGGGGGTGCACACACTAGAGAGACTTGTTTGCCTGTTGCTATGCAAGGGGAGCTGAAAGCACCATCAGACAATTATTAACACCCTTGGGAAGGCAAATCAACTTACTGACGCGATGGTTCATGACAGCAAAGCCTACACCAGCTTCACGCAGTTCTTCTTTACCATGGCTCCACCAAAAGAATGTGTAACCTGTGCCGATTTCCTTGAGCTGACCCTCCTCAGGTTGACGCGTCTTGCTGCCAGCAGTGATCTGGACGTTGTACCAAGCCAACTGTACCGAAAAGAGCAGTTCTTCTCTGAGGTCTGTCGGCGGTGGCATTGTCCATGAGGGTGTGCACGTTCCATACACTAGTGGTAACCAGTGTCACCTTTACTTTTTTGAGATTGACTTAAGACCGCATTTATGAGATCCCCACCAGCTGCAGCCTGCTGGCCAGGATAGGTGAAGCAGACAATGTTTGGGGTACCTTTTCTAGCCCCTTGCTCATTCTAGGGAGGTGAGCAGTGTGGTCTTGAAAAGAGCTGCTCAGTCGCTCATGGGGCTGCCGAGTTCCACTACTGATTCCTTCTAATGAAAAACAACCCTATGGCCTAAGCCGACTGTTTGCAGCTTTGTGGCTACAGCTCACAGTGAATCCACACCTGTTACTACGTCGCTCGCCCATCACCACAGGACTTGTGACAGCTGGATAATGGACGACAGATAAAGAAAGATGATAAACATGATTTGTGCGTGAATTGGATTTTAGTGAGGGAGGGTTACACATTGTCAGCCTCACTCCCATCCTGGTCTATCTCGGTCCAGTGGCAAGATGAATCTAGACAGCTGAAGATAGATCCAGATGTAGTGTGTGACCAGGACTACTACTGTGTCTTGTCGAGTTCTGCGCATTCCACAACATGGCGCTGAACTGCCTTCAAGACCATTGGACCATAGATTGGCCTCACCTACCCAGTCCACTGGAATCAATCTTTGTATGCCAGGGTAGACAAATGCTAATTCGCCAAGGGTAGGAGATGTGACTGCTACCCTTGCCTAGGTTGGCCCGCCCATGAAGAAGTTTACCAGGGTGTGGCCACTGTTGCATGCTAACAGCTCTTGGAGCCACTGGGTGAAGGTGAGGACCAATACAAACCGAGTCACTCCAAGGAGTGCAGCCAGCCTGCATGTGTGAGGTGCTACGCTTCCCATACAACCCCTACACTCCTACACATTTAACCTCCCAACAGAGACTTCTTAAATACTCCTTAATCCCCAAGAAATATGAAGCAAGCACAAATATTCATCAGCATTCACACCTCTACTGTCCTCCTCTGCTGTGCTTCAGGTGATTATCCAGCTCTTTTTTTGAAGGAGTTTGCACTGGAGTGCTGACTTGGGTTGCAATAGAGTGCTACAGTGGAAGTTTGGTAAGTGAGGATAATTAAGGGTATCTTAACTCTAATCTGTCTTTTATTTAGCAGATCAACTGAACAGTTGCTGTTAGGGTTGGGGAAGGTGAGTTTTAGACCAGCTTGAAACAGGGTTCACTCAGGCTCTGCTTGCAGCTGCACTTTGTTAATTAGAGAATTGGTTTAAACCAGTTTTCAGGGGGCTAGAGTGAGTCAGTATAAAAGTGAGCCATCTTACAGTGCTGACTTGGGTTGCAATAGAGTACTACAGTGGAAGTTTGGTAAGTGAGGAAGTTCGGTAAGGAGGGAGTTCGGTAAGGAGGGAGCAAGGAGCTCCTTTCATTTCCTACCTGTCCTCAGAGTGAGGGGAGCCCAGAACTTCCAAAGAGCACAGCTGACTGGGAGAGGACTCGGAGAGCAGAGTTCCAGACCGGTAAGTATAAAAAACTTACCTCTGGTTAAAAAAAAACTGCAAGTGACGTCACAGGAAAGCTGTGACCTGATTGGCTGGTCGGGAATTTGTTTTACTGAATTTGAAAATAAAACATTGATAAAAATTGATTAAAACCCTAATTAACTAATTAATAAGTAGAGTAACTAAACCAGAGGGAGGAGATTACTGTATTTAGTTAGCATTTAATATTTATAGTAGGAATCTAGCACTAGGGACCATTATAGTTATAACAATTTAGTAAGGATTTAATAAGTATCTTAAATTAATTTATTAATTAGTGCTAGAAATATCAGTTAGAGGGGTGAAGTGCTTCACCTGTGAGATGTGGGAAGTCCGTGACGCTTCAAACGTTCCGGGCGACTACATCTGCAGGAAGTGCACCCAGTTGCAGCTCCTCACAGACCGCATGGATCGGTTGGAGCGGCAACTGGATGCACTTAAGAGCATCATAGACAGGAGTTTTAGAGAAGCGGTTACACCCAAGGTGCAGGCAGATAGATGGGTGACCGCTAGAAGGGGCAGGCAGTCAGTGCAGGAATCCCCTGTGGCTATCCCCCTCTCTAACAAGTATACTGTTTTGGATACTGTTGGGGGGGATGGCCTATCAGGGGAAAACAGCAGCAGCCAGAGCAGTGGTACCACAGCTGGCACTGTTGTTCAGCAGGGAGGAACAAAGCGCAGAAGAGTAATAGTTAAAGGGGACTCCATAGTCAGGGGCACAGATAGGCGCTTCTGTGGACGTGAAAGAGACTTCAGGATGGTATGTTGCCTCCCTGGTGCCAGGGTCAAGGATGTCTCTGAACGGACAGGGGGCATTCTGAAGGGGGAGGGTGAACAGCCAGACGTTGTGGTACATCTCGGTACCAATGACATAGGCAGGAAGAGTGACAGGGTCCTGCAGGGGGAGTTTAGGGAGTTAGGTAGAAAGTTAAAAGACAGGACCTCTAGGGTTGTAATCTCGGGATTACTCCCTGTGTCACGTGCCAGTGAGGCTAGAAATAGGACGATAGTGCAGCTAAACACGTGGCTGAACAGCTGGTGCAGAAGGGAGGGTTTCAGATATCTGGACCATTGGGCTCTCTTCAGGGACAGATGGGACCTGTACAAGAAGGACGGGTTGCATCTAAACTGGAGGGGCACAAATATCCTGGCTGCGAGGTTTGCTAGTGTCACTTGGGAGGGTTTAAACTAGTGTGGCAGTGGGGTGGGGACCAGAGCAGTAGGACAGCAAGTGAAATAAATGAGGGGGAGCTAGTAAATAAAGCCAGTAAGGCTAAGAGGAAGAGCAGGCAGGGAGATGTTGCGGAGCACAGCGGGACTGGTGGTCTGAAGTGCATCTGTTTCAATGCGAGAAGTATAACAGGTAAGGCAGATGAACTAAGAGCTTGGATTAGTACTTGGATTAGTACTGATGTTATCACAGAGACTTGGTTGAGGGAAGGACAGGATTGGCAGCTAAATGTTCCAGGATTTAGAAGCTTCAGGCGGGATAGAGGGGGATGTAAAAGGGGTGGGGGAGTTGCATTACTTGCTAAGGAGAATATCACAGCTGTACTGCGGGAGGACACCTCGGAGGGGTCGTGCAGCGAGACAATATGGGTGGAGTTCAGGAATAGGAAGGGTGCAGTCACGGTGTTGGGGGTTTTCTACAGACCTCCCAACAGCCAGCGGGAGGTAGAGGAGCAGATATGTAGACAGATTTTGGAAAGATGTAAAGGTAACAGGGTTGTAGTGGTGGGTGATTTTAACTTCCCCTATGTTGACTGGGACTCACTTAGTGCTAGGGGCTTAGATGGGGCAGAATTTGTAAGGAGCATCCAGGAGTATTCTTGAAACAATATGTAGATAGTCCAACTAGGGATGGGGCCGTACTGGACCTGGTATTGGGGAATGAGCCCGGCCAAAGGTCGAAGTTTCAGTAAGGGAGCATTTCGGGAACAGTGACCATAATTCCATAAGTTTTAAGGTACTTGTGGATAAGGATAAGAGTAGTCCTCGGGTGAAGGTGCTAAATTGGGGGAAGGCTAATTATAACAATATTAGGCAGGAACTGAAGAATTCAGATTGGGGGCGGTTGTTTGAGGGTAAATCAACATCTGACGTGGGAGTCTTTCAAACGTCAGTTGATTAGAATCCAGGACTAGCATGTTCCTGTGAGGAAGAAGGATAAGTTTGGCAAGTTTCGGGAACCTTGGATAACGCGGGATATTGTGAGCCGAGTCAAAAAGAAAAAGGAAGCATTCATAAGGGCTGGAAGGCTAGGAACAGACGAATCCCTTGAGGAATATAAAGACAGTAGAAAGGAACTTAAGCAAGGAGTCAGGAAGGCTAAAAGAGGTCATGAAAAGTCATTGGCAAACAGGATTAAGGATAATCCCAAGGCTTTTTATACATATATAAAGAGCAAGAGGGTAACTAGGGAAAGGGTTGGCCTGCTCAAGGACAGAGAAGGGAATCTATGTGTGGAGCCAGAGGAAATGGGCGAGGTACTAAATGAGTACTTTGCATCAGTATTCACCAAAGAGAAGGACTTGGTGGATGATGAGCCTAGGGAAGGGAGTGCAGATAGTCTCAGTCATCTCATTATCAAAAAGGAGGAGGTGTTGGGTGTCTTGCAAAGCATTAAGGTAGATAAGTCCCCAGGGCCTGATGGGATATATCCCAGAATACTAAGGGAGGCAAGGGAAGAAATTGCTGGGGCCTTGACAGAAATCTTTGCATCCTCATTGGCTACAGGTGAGGTCCCAGAGGACTGGAGAATAGCCAATGTTGTTCCTTTGTTTAAGAAGGGTAGCAAGGATAATCCAGGTAATTATAGGCCGGTGAGCCTTACGTCAGTGGTAGGGAAATTAATGGAGAAGATTCTTCGGGACAGGATTTACTCCCATTTGGAAACAAACAAACTTATTAGCGAGAGGCAGCATGGTTTTGTGAAGGGGAGGTCGTGTCTCACTAATTTGATTGAGTTTTTTGAGGAAGTGACAAAGATGATTGATGAAGGAAGGGCAGTGGATATTATCTACATGGACTTCAGTAAAGCCTTTGACAAGGTCCCTCATGGCAGACTGGTACAAAAGGTGAAGTCACACTGGATCAGAGGTGAGCTGGCAAGATGGATACAGAACTGGCTCGGTCATAGAAGACAGAGGGTAGCAGTGGAAGGGTGCTTTTCTGAATGGAGGAATGTGACTAGTGGTGTTCCGCAGGGATCAGTGCTGGGACCTTTGCTGTTTGTAGTATATAAATGATTTGGAGGAAAATGTAGCTGGTCTGATTAGTAAGTTTGCGGACGACACAAAGGTTGGTGGAGTTGCGGATAGTGATGAGGATTGTCAGAGGATACAGCAGGATATAAATCGGTTGGAGACTTGGGAGGAGAAATGGCAGATGGAGTTTAATCTGGACAAATGTGAGGTAATGCATTTTGGAAGGTCTAATGCAGGTGGGAAATATACAATAAATGGCAGAACCCTTAGGAGTATTGACAGGCAGAGAGTTCTGGGTGTACAGGTCCACAGGTCACAAAGTGGCAATGCAGGTGGATAAGGTAGTCAAGAAGGCATGCGGCATGCTTGCCTTCATCGGAGTATAAAAATTGGCAAGTCATGCTGCAGCTGTACAGAGCTTTAGTTAGGCCACACTTAGAATATTGCGTGCAGTTCTGGTCGCCACGCTACCAGAGGGACGTGGAGGCTTTGGAGAGGGTACAGAAGAGGTTTACCAGGATGTTGCCTGGTCTGGAGGGCATTAGCTATGAGGAGAGGTTGGATAAACTCGGATTGTTTTCACTGGAACGACGGAGGTGGAGGGGTGACATGATGGAGGTTTACAAAGTTATGAGCGGCATGGACAGAGTAGATAGTCACAAGCTTTTTCCCAGGGTGGAAGAGTCAGTTACTAGGGGACATTGGTTTAAGGTGAGAGGGGTAAAGTTTAGAGGGGATGTGCGAGGCAAGTTCTTTACACAGAGGGTGGTGAGTGCCTGGAACTTGCTGCCGGGGGAGGTGGTGGAAGCAAGTACGATAGCGATGTTTAAGAGGCATCTTGACAAATACATGAATAGGAAAGGAATAGAGGGATACGGTCCCCGGAAGTGCAGAAGGTTTTAGTTTAGGCAGGCATCAAGATCGGCACAGGCTTGGAGGGCCGAATGGACTGTTCCTGTGAGGTACTATGCTTTGTTCTTTGAGTTATTCAATTTCGTCCCATTGCTTTTACTGGGCTCTTGTTCTTCATACCCGCTGCTCTTGGACGGGAAACAAAAGTTTCATAATCTCTTATTGCCTTCACTTTGAAGCTTGTTCTTTTTGGACCCATGTCCTCTCCTTTCATGCACACAGCTTACATTTCATCTGCATCAAGCATATGTTTTCAAATATTACTGTACTGATCTGTTTCTAGTCATTTGAGCGTAACTTATTGAAATTGAAGGTGCATTGCAAACTTGAATAATGACAATGAGGCCAGTGAAAGTTGTATCTAACATACTTTGTCCTGTACCACACAAGCATTTTATTCTCAAGTGAACAGCCAGATCATCACTTACCCAGAAGTTAACAGTCACTCACCCACATTCAACTGCACTACCACCCCCACTGCCCCACCACCTTAGTTCACAGAAGTGCTTGAACACGCCCCCCCCACTCTGAGCAAACCTAGTTCACTAAGAAACTGCACCCCATCCAACTCCTGCCTTTTCACAGGTGCTGTCTTCCAACTCTTGATCTCTCTCATTTCCCCCACCCCCTCAATTCAACCTGGCACAATTTTTCTCCACCCTCTCCAATCCAGCTAAGCTACTTCATTTTCTTCACTCCCAAGCTCAAGATGGCTCACCTAATTAATTTCAATAACTAGAAATTTGGATCAATGTGCCAACAAGTTTCCATATAGAATTCACAGCAGAGAAGCAGACCATTTGGCCCACTGGTCCATGCCAGTCTGTGTACTCCACACGAGCCTCCTTTTCATTTAATTCTATCAGAATTTCTTCCTATTCCTTTCATTTTATTCATTCACCAGATGTGAGCGTCTCTGGCAAGGCCAACATTTATTGTCCAGGAGGAGGTGGTGGTGAATCCCCTTCCTAAACCGCTGCAGTCCTTGTGTTGTAGGTTAGAGGTGTGGATGCACAGTTATTGAGTGTATTCAAGTCAAAGGTTGATAGATTTTCGATTACGAAGGGAATCGAGGAATATGGGGATATTGCGGGTAGGTGGAGTTGAGGTAGAAGATCAGCCATGATTTTATTGAATGGCAGATCAGGCTTGAAGGGCCAAATGGCCAACTCCAGATCCTATTTCTTATGTACACCCATAGTGCTGTTAGGGAGTGAGTTCCAGGATTTTGGACCAGTGACAGTGAAGGAACGGCAATATATTTTCAAGTCAGGATGGTGTGTGGCTGATGGAGAACTTGCAGGTGGTGATGTTCCCATACATCTGCTGCCCTTGTCCTTCTAGAGGTTACGGGTTTGGAAGGTGATATGTGTTTCCCTAGATTTCCTTTAAATGGATCTATGCTATTGTTTCAACTACTGAAGCATGTTCTACATTCTCACCACACTCGGGGTAAAGAAATTTCTCCTGAATTCTTTATTAGCTTTTTGGTGACTGTCTCATATTTATGGTCCCTAGGTTTGAACTCCCCTCCAACACCCTCTCCTTCCACCCCCAAATAAGTGGAAACATCTCTACGATTACCCTATCAAACCCTTCATATTTTAAAGATCTCTATTTTGTTAGCCCTCGGCCTTTTCTTTTCTAGAGAAAACAGCATCAGCCTGTTCAGTCTTTCCTGATGCCTGTAACCTTTCAGTTCTTATCTAGCTTTCTCTTAAATGCAGTTTTGCTATTTGCCACAACTACTCCGTACAGTAGCAAATTCCATATTCTAACCACAATCGGGGCAAAGAAATTTGTCCTAAATTTCTTAGTGGATTTATTAGTGGCTATCAAGATTAATGACCGCTAGTTTTGGATTCCCTCACAAGGAATCCAAACCTATTACAATGGATAGTTTTGGAATCCTGTTCACCACCCCCCCCCCCCCCCCCTCTACCCCACGCACAAGGATCCACATTTACTGTGAGTAAGGCATCACGTGCTATGGGATCTTGGAAAATTTATCCATTCCTGAAATAACTAGCTCTAGTTAAGGCTGCTTCTTCAATGAACTATGTAAAACATCTCCATAATATGCCATCATTGCAGCATTTTCTAATCCATTACAACCTCCTGATTAAAAACTGCATTATTGATGGCTCCTTCAATTCTCAGGTTACCTTGATTAACAATTTCTCTTGTGTGCCACTAAAAACTAACTAAGGACTCTGACTCTCCATTTCTGCATATTTTGCCTTTAACAAGAATAAATCTTCTCGCCTTGGGCTATTCATTTGGGTAGAGGAGGAATTTATCTTTTTATTTTTATTTGGAGATACAGCACTGAAACAGGCCCTTCGGCCCACCGAGTCTGTATCAACCACCCATTTATACTATACTAATAAAATACATATTCCTACCACATCCCCACCTTCCCTCAATTCCCCTACCACCAACCTATACTAGGGGCAATTTATAATGGCCAATTTACCTATCAACCTGCAAGTCTTTGGCTGTGGGAGGAAACCGGAGCACCCGGCAAAAACCCACACGGTCACAGGGAGAACTTGCAAACTCCACACAGGCAGTACCCAGAATCGAACCCGGGTCGCCGGAGCTGTGAGGCTGCGGTGCTAGCCACTGTGCCGCCCAAAATCCTCCGAAGTTGGAAACATTTCCTCCCAGCATTGCTCAAGTGTGCCTCCTACCAAACTGATGAAGAAACAGCACTGATGAGATCAATGAACAAGAAAGTTTCACTGGGATGTACCAGTACAGCATATATGTAGAAGAAAAACGATCCATACTACTGTTTCCAATCATTTATTCCTCTCTGATTATTCTTGGGTGGAGTAACAGCAGTTCTTAACTATCGTGCCTGTGTGTAGGACTGACCCTTTTGTTCTCTAACCTGATTTGCAAAGTTTAGCTGAACTGAGTGTCCAAAAATCTTTGTCCTGTACTTGCAAGCACCAGCTACACATTCTGGACTGAGATACTCCACGTGTATGCAAGTTGTCAGCATTTGCACATGTGTGGACTCTGTGGAATCGCATTCATGCATACAGTAAGATTTCAGGGTATGGCTGCAAAATGTTGCTGAGGCTTGGTGCTGTTCCAGCTGAGGTAGTGCTGACTGTCCACATGAAACACTTTATGGTTGCCATTTGATCAATGTAAAAACAGAAAGTAAGAGTTTCTATAGATATTTAAAAAAAGAAAAAAGTTAACTGAGCATTGGTCCTATAGAAAGTGAGACTGAGGAATTAATAAGGGAAAATAAGGATATGGCTGATGAATTGAGCTGCAATGTATTTTGCATTGGTCTTCACTTTAGAGAATACAAGGAACATCCCAGAAATAGCTGTAAATCAGGAAATGGGAGGGAGGGAGGAACTCAAAATTACAATTGCCAGGGAAATGGTACTGAGTAAATTGTTGGAGCTGCGGGCTGACAAGTCCACAAATCCTGATGGACTTCATCCTAGGATCTTAAAAGAAGTGGCTAGTGAGATAGTTGATGCATTGATTTTAATTTTCCAAAATTCCCTAGATTTGGGAAGGTTCCATTAGATTGGAAAATAGCGAATGTAACTCCTTTATTCAAAAAGGGAGGGAGGCAAAGCCGGAAACTACAGGCCAGCTTAATCATCCGTCTCAGGGAAAATGTTAGAAACTATTATTAAAGATGTTATAGCAGGGCACTTAGGAAAAATTCAAGGTAATCAAGCAGAGTCAACATGGTTTTGTGAATGGTTAAACTTGATTTTCCTTTTTATTGGAGTTCTTTGAAGAAGTAACATGTGCTGTGGATGCACTGTACTTGGGCATTTTGATAGGTCCAAATCAAAGGTTATTGTGGAAAATAGAGGCTCATGGTGTAGGGGGTAACATATTGGTATGGATAGAACACTGACTAGTGAACAGGAAACAGAGTAGGCATAAATGGGTCATTTTCTGGTTGGCAAGATGTAACTAGTGGTGTGCTGCAGGGATAAATGACTTAGATGAAGGGACTGAAGGTATGGTTGCTAAATTTGCTGATGACACAAAGATAGGTAGGAAAGTAAGTTGTGAAGAGGACATGAGGCTACAAAGGGATATAGATAGGTTAAGTGAGTGGGCAAAGATCTGGCAAATGGAGTATAACGTGGGAAAATGTGAAATTGTCCATTTTGGCAGTGTTACCACCAAGTGAGAAAGAGGTCTAGGGTTCCCTTTCAGCCTTCACCTGGTCTTACCCTAACAGGGTTTAATTTTAAACACACCGTGTTTTTAGCCCCCCCTTGGTGAATCCTTGTTCGCCGCTTTCCAATTACAAGGCAAAGAAAACAACACAAAGAAGCTTTCTTAGGTTTAAAGAAGAAAAGTTGAAATTTATTAAACTTGAATTTAAATTGTAATTTGGTTGGCGCCTACGGACACACATGCCCACGCTAGCATGCATACGCGATTCAAATAGAGACAGAAAAGAGCGGAAGAAAAAATAAAGTGAAAAGTGCGAGGCAATATCTGAAGAGTTGTTACGGTTCTTCAAGCTCACTGTAGAGTCCTTGATTGTAGGTATTTCTTGCTTTTCGTTGGGGCCCAGTATTCTTCTTAAACCTTATTTGCTGTAGGAGACTTTTCTGTCTTGGGGTTCATATGTCTTCAGTGGACTCAGAGGCTTGTGAGAAAGAGATAGGAGCAGACAGGAGAGATCTTCCCAGTCCAGGAGCAAACCGACATTGAGTTCAAACTGTTTGTACAATTCAGAAGACCCCAGGTTGCCAAGCAGGTTAGTCATGTGACCAACTGGTCTGACCACATCTTGGATTGTATCACCTTAGCAGTCTCTGGAATGCTCCTCTTACACAAAATACCTGGTGACCAAGGTCCATTGTGGGTTGAATGTGTCAGGGAATGGTCCTTTATCCTTCCAATCACTGTCAGTTAATATGCAAATATCTTTTCCAGCTACGGCCGATCTGTTTAACACATCCTTTCTTCACTCCAGTAACAGTTTAAAATTAATTTTCATGACAAAATTAATGTGCCTCATTCTTGGCAGGTGGGGGCCTAGCATGACAGCAGGAAGAATAAAAAAGAAGCATATTATCTAAATGGTGAGAGATTTCAGAGCTCTGATGCAGAGGGATCTGGGTGTCCTAAGTGCATGAATTGCCAAAGGTTAGTATGCAGGTACAGCTAGTAGTTAGGAAACCTAATAGAATGTTATCGTTTATTGCGAGAAGAATTGAATACAAAAGTAGGGAGGTTATGCTTCAGTTATACAGGGCATTGGTGAGACCACATCTGGAGTACTGTATACAGTATTGGTCTCATTTAAAAAGGATGTCAATGCATTGGAAGCAATTCAAAGAAGGTTTACTAGACTAATACCTGGAATGGGCAGGTTGTCTTATGAGGAAAGGTTGGACAGGCTAGGTTTGTATCAGCTGGAGTTTAGAAGAGTAAGAGGCGACCTGATTGAAACATATAAGATCCTAAGGGGCCTTGACAGGATGAGGAAAGGATGTTTCTCCTTGTGGGAGAATCTCGAACAAGGGGTCACTATTTGAAAATAAGGGATCGCCCATTTAAGACAGATGAGAAATGTTTTCTCTGAGGGTAGTAAAGAGTCTTTAAATATTTTTAAGGCAGAGGTAGATCGATTCTTGATAAGCAAGGAGGTGAAAGGTTATTGAGCTAGGTGGGATTGTGGAGGTGATCAATAAGATCATGGCTGATCTGATTGAACTACGGAGCAGGCTCGAGGGGCTGAGTGGCCTTCTCCTATTCCTAATTCGTATGTTCGCGTGGGAAAGCATGCAACGCTGAAGGTGCAACTTTGCTGTAGATTTTTAGTATTTCTGAACTGTACATCCGCCAGGGTCTGCACATAATCAATCTTCCTCCTGTGGGCCCTGCAGTTTTCCCCTCGTGTGTGTCTTAATAGTGCAATAGATGTCGAGTCAGAAAAAGTGGTATTGAGGTAGAAGGTCAGTCATGATTTTATCGAATGGAGGCTCGAGGGGCCATATGGCCTATTGCTACTAATTCCTTATTATCTATTTCAGATCTCTAAATAAAATAAATTATATTGTAACAGTGAACTTGTTCTAGTGTTTAAACAATAAACAAATACAGCTGCTGCACCTGGTTGAGGCTGGTGTACTTCATTCAGCCACAGATGGATCCCCATACATGGAAGTTGTTGGTTTGCTGATACCTGGGTACCTCCTAACAGGGTCTCCTTTTGTGGAATCTGCAAAGTTGTGATTTTAAAACCACTGCTACCTATTAAATGGATGCAAATAGGACTTCCCTGTCTGTTATCCGCTTACTTGCAAAGTTTATCTACAATAAAATACACTTTTCAGTGGTCATGAGGTTATGTAAAATTATCTGAAGATTACATTGGGCTAGAGAGTGAAGAGGTTCAATGCAGTGTCATGCAGTGGTAGAATTTTTTTTTAAACCTTTCTACAGACGTTGCTGATAGTTTTACAGGTGGGAGGGATGGGAGAGAGAGACTGACTGAACATAAGTGAGGTGGTTCACACTCGAGTGCAAAAAAAAATGGGAAGAATGAGTTGGCCGATAAACTATCCTTACAACTGTACACGTGGGAGGCTGGAAACAAAGTGAGTTGCAGGTCCTTGAAGTCACATAGCATTGAAGGAAAGAAAAATAAACAGGACCAGAAATTAACCCAGACATCAGAGATTCGTTCCCAGGCTTGTAATGTGCTATTGCTGGAAGCAGTTAAAATGACGAGTGAATGGTTGATGCTAAGCTCTGGTCATTGCTGCTGGTTAATTACAATAAGGTGGAAATTATTCTGTACAGTTTCTTGAGAGTTTGTTTGCACAATACTTGCATAATTATGTGATTTTACACTGGACATTTGATCATTTTGTGGTATGGAAGTAGTTCTGCAATCACTATTCCTTTCTTCAAAAAAAATCTGCTGTTAACAAAAGGTGTCCTGTTCTCAATTATGTAGCATTGTACTAAAAGATACTACTGAATCATTAGGTTCCCCTTGTACCATAGAACCATAGAAAAATTACTGCACAGAGGAGGCCATTCAGCCTGTCGTGTCCGTGCCAGCCGAAAAAACTAGCCGCCCAATCTAATCCCACCTTCCAGCACTTGGTCCATTGCCTTGCTGGTTACAGCACTTCGGGTGCATGTCCAGGTACCTTTTAAAAGAATTGAGGGTTTCTGCCTCCACCACCATTTCTAAGGAAAAACAACCTTAGCCTATCCAATCTTTCCTCATAGCTGAAACTTTCAAGACCCGGCAACATTCTTGTAAATCTCCTCTGTACGCTATCCATAGCAATTATGTCCTTTCTGTAACGTGGTGACCAGAACTGTACGCAATACTCCAGCTGTGGCCTAACTAGCATTTTATACAGTTCCAACATCACATTCCTGCTTTTGTATTCTATACTTCGGCCAATAAAGGAAAACATTCCATATGCCTTCTTCACCACTCTTTTTACCTGTCCTGCCACCTTCAGGGACCTGTGGACATGCACTGCAAGGTCTCTCTCAATATTCTCCTGTTTATTGTGTATTCCCTCGCTTTATTTGCCCTCCCCAAATGCATTACCTCACACTTTTCTAGATTGAATTCCATTTGCCGCTTTTCCACCCACTCAACCAAACTATCATTCTGGATAAATAAAAGCAAAATACTGCGGATGCTGGAAATCTGAAACAAAAACAAGAAATGCTGGAATCACTCAGCAGGTCTGGCAGCATCTGTGGAAAGAGAAGCAGAGTTAACGTTTCGGGTCAGTGACCCTTCTTCGGAACTCATTCTGGATAGTCTTCGCTATCAACTACACGGCCAATTTTTGTGTCATCAGCAAATTTCCCAATCATGGTTCAATACTGGGCCCT
This sequence comes from Heterodontus francisci, assembly GCF_036365525.1. Taxonomy (NCBI): domain Eukaryota; kingdom Metazoa; phylum Chordata; class Chondrichthyes; order Heterodontiformes; family Heterodontidae; genus Heterodontus; species Heterodontus francisci. Next base: position 208,965,240 of record NC_090372.1, on the reverse strand, counting down.
GTGGAACGCTGCTGAAACAGCTTTCCATTCACAAAAATATCTTTGTTTCCTGGTCCTGAGCCAATTCTGGATCCAACCTGCCACATTCCCCTGTATCCCATGGGCTTTCATTTTACTGACCAGTCTGCCATGTGGGACCTTGTCAAATACCTTACTAAAATCCATGTATACCACATCCACTGCACTACCCTCATCAATCCTCCTTGTTACTTCCTCAAAAAACTCAATTAAGTTAGTAAGGCATGACCTTCCCTTAACAAATCCATGCTGACTATCCCTGAATAATCTGTGCCTTTCTATGTGGCCCTCAGAATAGATTCGAACAATTTACCCACCACTGAGGTCAGACTGACCGGCCTATAATTATTTGGCCTATCCCTCACACCCTTTTTAAGCAATGATACAACGTTTGCAGATCTCCAATCGTCTGGTACCTCCTGTATCTAGTGAAGATTTGAAGATGATCATCAGCGCATCCGCGATTTCCTCCCTGACTTCCTTTAACAACCTGGGATGCAATCCATCCATCCCTGGCGATTTATCCACTTTCAAGGATGTCAGACCCTCGAGTACTTCCTCTCTCATTATGCTTATCGTGTCTAATATTTCACACTCCTCTTTAACTGCAATGTCTGCATCAACCCTCTCCTTTGTGAAGACAGAGATAAAAAAACTCATTAAGAACCCTGCCCACATCTTCTGCATCCACGCATCAGTTCCCTTGTAGATCTCTAATAGGCCCTACCCTTTCCTTAGTTATCCTCTTGCTCTTAATGTACTGATAAAACATCTTTGGGTTTTCCTTGATTTTACCTGCCAATACTTTTTCATGTCCACTCTTTGCTTTTCTAATTTCCTTTTTTATTTTACCCCTGCATTTTCTATACTCCTCTAGGCTTTCTAAAGTGTTAAGATTTTTGTGATCGTCATAAGTGCCATGACAATTTTTAAAATCATAGCAAACCATGCAGGAAGCTTTTGATATGCAGGACAGAGCAGGTTCACTCACCGCACAGTACCTGCATACTGCATCCACAGTGGACCTATGAAAGAAAGAAAGACTTGCATTTATATATTGCTTTTCATGTCCACCAGATTTCTCGAAGCGCTTTATAGTCAGTGAAGTACTTTGGAAGTATAGTCACTGTTGTAATATAAGAAACATAGCAGCCAATTTGCACACAGCATGCTCTCTGAAACAGCCATATGATAACAACGAGATAATCTGTTTCTCCTTTTGTGGTGTTGATTGAGGGATACATGTTGGCCAGGACATAGGGCATAACTCCCCTGCTCTTCGTCGAATAATGCCATGGGATCTTTTACACTCAGCTGAGAGAATAGATGGGGTTTCGGTTTAGCGTCTTATCTGAAAGTTGGCACCTGTGACAATGCAGCACTCCCTCAGTTACTGCACTGAAGTGTCAGACTTGATTTTGTGCTCAAGTCCCAGACTGGGACTTGAACCTAGACTGAGAGTGCTACCAACTGAGCCATGGCTGACGCCAGTTAGGATAATTAAGTAATGGAAACTGGCAAAGTTGTCAACTTGTAAAAATTAACACGGTATTATGCACCTCACTAAATAATTTACTCTATGATTGGAAAAAGCATGTGTAGGAAGTATTTTTGTGGTGTGGAGAACTTGCAGGTGGTGTTCCCATGCGCCTGCTGCCTTTGTCCTTCTAGGTGGTAGAGGTCGTGTGTTTGGAAAGTGTCAAAGAAGGCTCGGTGAATTGCTGCAGTGCATCTTGCATCTGGTACACACTGCTGACATGGTGCGCTGGTGGTCGAGGGAGTGAATGTTGAAAGTGACACCCACATCCCAAGGAAGAATTTAAAAAATCAACTAACAGGTTGCTGCTATGTTTTGGAGCAGTGCTGTAGATTTGTCCAGAAATTGAAATTTTAGACTGACCTGCATGCTGATCTTGAACTGCATGAAGGAGAATCTAAAGTGGCAGGTCTGTAAGAGAAGAACATTTATTTCATTTTTCTATATTAAAAGACTATAAATCGAGGGAGGAGAGAAAATATTTTATTTGCATTTGACCACAAAACCAGCATTGGCCATTTTTGAGTTCTGGTCTATGCTGCCTGCTGGGCTGAACCTGGTATGGCAGGGTCACTAGGTATGCGGATATTGTGACCATTTTGGAGCATTTGCTGATTCCCTGCCGTATTTTATTGGCGATATTTGCATGACACCATAAATGGATATTGGCGATTGCGACGGATGCAGTGAAGTAACAGAGCAAGGTGCTCGCTAACACTGGGTGAAAGAGAAACAGCAGATGAATGTCAAAGTTGGAGTGTGGCGTTGTGATACTGTAGTGGATGTTATGGTGGACTGGCAACCCAGTGGTTGAGTTCAAATCACATATTAAATTCCATATTTCTGGACTGACATCAGGAAAGGAAATGACCAGGGAAGGCTGGTTTGGCCTATACGTAACTCCAGTACTACACTATCCAGTTGACACTTTGGCTCGCTCTGCGGAGGCTGTATTCAGTTGTAAAAGACCTAGTTTTTCTGAACGTAGTCTGTCCTGATAATAGCTGTGAAATAGTGATTTAGTGTTTAGGCTCACCAAAAACTCTACCATCTTTTCCCTCTTCCATGCACACTGCATATTTGAGGAGTTGTAAGGTTGAGTTACAGTTTTAATGGATTCCCTGCATGTTCTTCATTTGACGTAAAGATGCTGAAATTTAGTATGCTGGGCATAAGGCTGTAAATTTTGTTCCATAAATGTGTGTTTACTCCCTCTTAAGGGTCTAATGAGTATTACACCACTGGAATCAATTGGATCAAGAACTTCAGTTACCGTTTACCACCGTTTGAATATCTGAGATTTAATGAATTTAGCATTGCTGCTTTTACACTCTTTTAAAAAGCCATATTGGTAACTGCTGTTCTGTTCCCTCAGCCTATTGGTTTGTACTGTGATCTATGTATCGTACTTACTGGCTGCCAAATAGCAACTATAAGGACTAGGGAAACAAAACCAGTGTTTCTAGTAATTTGTCCAGAATGGTACAACCTGAGGGCACAGCCTGCACGTGAAGGGGAGCGGGTAAATTCAAAGCTATCATTGTATTAGTGAGCAAGCAATACATACATTGAAACAGGCTTCCTAGGGAGACTATGGAAGCAAAAAGTTGCCTGTTGTTCCTGAAGCTTTTTGCCTCTAGGGCCGGGATTTAACCATAGTTGGACGAGAGCCGGCCACCAACTTAAAAAGTCAGTGGTGAACCCGCTTCCACCTCGCCTGGGGATCCGATCTGTATTTTGTGGGTCCCCAAACTTCAATTGTTCTGAGGTGGGACTTCCACCTGGTTGAGATAGGAAGTCCCGCCTAATGGAGCTGCCGACCAAACATCGGGCCGGCAGCTGCTAGACCCAGCAGCGCCGCCAGGAGCAGTGGCCACTGCTGGGACTACAGCCCAGCTCAAAGATGCCGGGGAGCCTGGAAGGCAGGTAGATTTTGGTTGCCTCGCCGGGGGTAATTGGTTGGGCCCTGGCGAGGCAGGGTGGTCGGTTGGGGAGACGTGAGGGGTGTGTTGGTTGTGATTGGAGTAGCGGAGGCAACCCTCCGTCGAGCACAGGGTGCCCGATCATGAGGGGCACCCCTAGATGTTCAAGAGCCACCTGCGTTTGTCAGGCGGCCTCTCTTGGGTCTAGGATGCCTGCTTGCCACGTGTAAAATCCGCGTGGAGGTGGGCGAAGGCCCTTAAGTGGCCACGTAAGGGCCTTGATTGGCCTGGAGCAGGCAAGCTATTTTTCACCGCTGCCGCCCTGCATAAAGTGGAGGTGGGAGTGGGTCAGGAAGGGCTCCCGGAGCCTCCTGCTCCATTTTATGCCACCATCCCGCTCTTTGGGTGGAGTAAAATTCAGCCCAAGGAGTTTTCCTTACCTCATGTCTGGGTATGTAATAGACTAATTGATAGACACTGATTGCCATGGTTAGTCAACAATTCCAATTATTGTTGTATCATGAGATGGGTCTTGGTCTTTCTCCATCTTGTAGTTTCTATGTTCCTCATTGCCTGAGACATTGTCCTCTTCATACTCTTCTCCAAAGTCACTGATTTGTGCTTATTCACAAAAAAATTAATCAATTAGCAAAATATTGATGAGTATCTTGTACTCGCATGTAATAACAGTGGAATTTGACTTCCTCAGTTATTGTAAGTCAGAGGGCCTAATTATAAATTGACAGGATGGGGAAATACCAGAATTACCATGTTGATACTCAGCAGGATTTGGGTGTCTTTTACACAAATCGTAGAAAGGTAACATGAAGTACAGCAGGAAATTAGCAAGTGTGTCAGCTGTGGCTTGGTTTGTAACACTCTTTCCTCTAAATTGGAAGGTTTATGGTTCAAGTCTTGCTCCAGGACTTGAGCGCAGAAATCAAGGCTAACACTTCAGTGCATTACTGAGGGGAATGTTGGAGGTGCCATCTTTTTGGATGAGATGTTAAACGGTGGCCCCCTCAGGTGAATATAAAAGATCCCATGGCACTATTCGCAGAAGAGCTGTTGAGGAGTTATCCCAAGTGTCCTGGCCAATACTTATCCCTCAATCAACATCACAAAAAACGATTATCTGGTCATTATCGCATTGTGGGAGCTTGCTTGAGAAAACTGGCTGCTGTATCTCCCACATAACAACAGTGACCACACTTCACTTCAAAATTACTTCATTAGCTCTAAAGCGCTTTTAAGACATCTGGTGGTTATGGAAGGTGCTAGATAAATGCAAGTCTTTTTTATTTCAAATGATGCGTTAGCCTTTACTGCAAGGGAGCACAAGAGTTAGGAAGTCTCACTGAAATTGCATAGTGCTTTGGTGAGACCACTCCTGGAGTACTGCGTAGAGTTTGGTCTCTTCACTTAAGGAAGGATATACTTGCCTTAGAGGACGTGCAGCAAAGGATTACAAAATTAATTCTTGGGATGAGAGGGCTGTCATATGAGGTGAGATTGAGTAAAATGGGTCTATATTCTCTGGCATTTCGAAGAATGAGAGGTGATCTCATTGAAAAATAAAATTCCCCCACTGGAAAATCTAGAACTAGAAATCATAGTCTCACTATAAGGGGTCTGCCATTTAGTAATGATATGAGAATTCTTTTCAGTCAGAGGATTGTGAATCTTGGGAATTCTCTACTCTGAGTAGAAGATCAGCCATGGTCTTATTAAATGGTGCAGCAGACTTGTGGGGCCATATAACCCACTTGTTTTTCTTATGTTCTTGAATTCCATATACTAAAACCACAATTTGACTTACTCAGTCACCATACAACAGTCCTGCTAAATTTCACTAATTTCAGAGTACGTACACCCGAGATTGCACTATCACACTTACAGGAACTGTCAGATCTGTGAAAAAGAATTGCTTCACATATTGTCTGAGCTGTATGTACCTCCACAGAGATCCAAACTCTTGTAATTTGCTGTCACAGTATGTTTCTCAAATGATGATTTTGGAGGGGAGAGATTTAAGAAATCTATGGAAAAAGACTGAGATGGGACCTTATAGAGGTATACAATGCTATAAGTGGAATAGTAAAGGGTTAATCCTGAACACTCTTGCAAATTAAACCTATGACTTCAGGACAAGGGAACATGAGCATAAACTGAGTTCAGGACTGATGTCAGGAAGCACTTCTTCACGCAAATTGTGTTTAATACCTGGAGTGGCCTTCCGGGTGGGTAGTAGAGATAATTCTTTAATCATTCAAGAGGCAGTTGGATGTTGCATGAGAGGGAGACTGTAAGTAAGTTTCTATGGAAGGATGAACAATCTTTCTTACCTTTACATATCTTAGAGATTCAGCTCCAGTCAATATTTAATTCCAGTGAATCATCATAAGCATGTTCAAGACCACTGAGCCCATTTGCTGTATAAACGTGGTTGTGAATCCTTTCTCTCAATCGCTGCTAATAGTGCTTTACAAATTTCTATAAGCTAATTTTCCATTTTCTTCAAGTGCACAGACTATGCAAAAAAATGTATGTATTTTAACAATGTCTTAATCAGCACTGCTTAATCAAGGATTAGGAACTGCTCTACAGACCCCACCTCAGAAGTAAGTGTTCTGTGGATTTCCCATCTCTTATCAACCCTGACAGTTAACCTGACTTCATCTTTTTTTTAAATGAGTCATTCTGTTCTGTATTTCAGTGTGTCACCTGCGGGAAGGGGTTTAAGAAGCTCTGGTCACTTCATGAGCACAATAAAATAGTCCACGGTTATGCAGAGAAAAAATTCTCCTGTGAAATCTGCGAAAAGAAATTTTACACGATGGCCCACGTCAGAAAACACATGGTTGGTAAGTGCATTAAATCATCGAAAACTGCTCAAGTTTTCAGTAAGAAACTGAATGGAATTCCCAATATGCGTACAAGAATTCTTCCTCAAGCACTGTTTCAGTGGACCTATAAGGGTGATGGTGTTGCTCAAACTGGTTATGAGCAATAATTTGGGTTAGAGATAATTACGTTTAAATTAAAAATGAATTGGAGCTTGAAACAATGAATGATGGATTTCTGACCCTTTGGTCCCTGGATATCCATTCCAAGGATCAGGGCTTTTGATGGCTGACAATGCATTTTATCCATTGACAGCATTTTCTTTTGTAATCACCTGTGCTGAGGATCAGTTTGGGCTCTATTCTTAATATGACAGTTATTCATAGAATCATAGAATGGTTACAGCACAGAAGGAGGCCATTTGTCCTGCTTTGATCGTGCTGGCTTTCTGCAAAAGGAACTCAACTAGTCCCACTCACCTGCCCTTTCCCCTTAGCTCTGCAAATATTTTCTCTTCAGATGCTTATCCAATTCCCTTATGAAAGCCCCGATTACATCTGCCTCTAACACACTGTCAGGCCATGCATTCTGGATCCTAACCAGTCACTGCATATAAAAAAAAAAGTTATTCCTCACATCACCGTTGGTTCTTTTGCCAGTCATCTTAAATCTGTGTCCTCTGGTTTTCAACCTTTCGGCCAATGGGAATAGTTCCTCTCTCTGGCAGAAAATAAAAGCTCACGGTGTAAGGGGTAACATATTGGCATGGATAGAAGATTGGCTAGCTAACAGGAAACAGAATAGGCACAAATTAGTCATTTGCTGGTTGGCAAGATGTAACGAGTGGTGTGCCACAGGGATCTGTGCTGGGGCCTCAACTTTTCACAATTTATATAAATGACTTAGATGAAGGGACCAAAGGTATGGTTGCTAAATTTGCTGATGAGACAAAGATAGGTAGGAAAGTAAGTTGTGAAGAGGACATAAGGGGGCTACAAAGGGATATTGATAGGTTAAGTGAGTGGGCGAAGACCTGGCAAATGGAGTATAATGTGGGAAATTGTCCACTTTGGCAGGAAGAATAAAAAAGCAGATTATCGAAATAGTGAGAGATTGCAGAGGGAACTGGGTGTCCTAGTGCATGAATTGCAAAAGGTTAGTATGCAAGTACAGCACATAATTTGGAAAGCTAATAGAATGTTATCGTTTATCGTGAGGAAAATTGAATACAGAAGTAGGGAGGTTATGCTTCTGCTGTACAGGGCGGTGAGACCACATCTGGAGTACTGTGTAAATGCGTTGGAGGCAGTACAGAGAAGGTTGACCAGACTAATACCTGGAATGGATGGGTTGTCTTTACAAGGAAAGATTGGACAGGCTAGGCTTGTATCCGCTGGAGTTGAGAAGCGTAAGAGGCGACTTGATTAAAACACATAAGATCCTAAGGGATCTTGACAGGGTGGATGTGGAAAGGATGTTCTCCCTTGTGGGAGAATCTAGAACGAGGGATCACTGTTTAAAAATAAGGGGTTGCCCATTTAAGACGGAGATGAGGAGAAATTTTTTCTCCAAGGGTTGTGAGCCTTTGGAATTCTCTTCCTCAAAAGGCGGTGGAAGCAGAGTCTTTGAATATTTTTAAGGCAGAGGTAGATAGATTCTTGATGAGCAAGGGGGTGGAAGGTTATCGGGAGTAGGTGGAAATGTGGAGTAATCAGTTCAGCCATGAACATCTTGAAGGCTCGAAGGGCCGAGTAGCCTACTCCTGCTCCTAATTCGTATGTTTGTATGTTCGATCTACTCTATCTAGACCCTGCATGATTTTGAACATGTTTATCAAATCTTCTCTCAACCTTCTCTTTAAGGAGAACAACCCCAGCATCTCCAGTCTACCCACGTAACTGAAGTTCCTCATTCCTGGAACCAATCGTGTAAATCTTTTCTGCTCCCGCTCGAAAGCCTTCACATCCTTTCTGAAGTGCAATGCCCAGAATTAGACACACTATTCCAGTTGAGCCTAAACCAGAGTTTTATAAGGATTCTTCATAAGTAAGTTCTTTGCTTTTGTAGTCTGTGCCTCTGTTTATAAAGCCCAGGGTCCCACATGCCTTTTTAACCACTTTCTCAACCTGTCCTGCCACCTTCAACATGTCTCTTCCTGCGCCGCCTTTGAAATTGTGCCCTTTATTTTATATTATAGTCATAGTCATACAGCATAGAAACAGGCCCTTCGGCCCACCGCATCCATGCCGACCACAATTTTTATTCCATTCATGGGATGTGGGCATCACTGGCTATGCCAGCATTTATTGTCCATCCCTAATTGACCTTGAGAAGGTGGTGGTGAGCTGCCATCTTGAACCGCTGCAGTCCATGTGAGGTAGGTACACCCATAGTGCTGTTAGGAAGGGAGTTCCAGAATTTTGACCCAGCAACAGTGAAGGAACAGCGATATAGGTCAGGATGGTGTGTGACTTGGATGGGAACTTGCAGGTGGTGATCCCATGCATCTGCTGCTCTTGTCCTTCGAGGTGGTAGAGGTCGCGGGTTTGGAAGGTGCTGTCTAAGGAACCTTGATGCGTTGCTGCAGTGCATCTTGTAGATGGTACACACTGCTGCCACTGTGCGTCAGTGGTGGAGTGAGTGAATGTTTGTGGACAGTGTGCCAATCAAGTGGGCTGCTTTGTCCTGGATGGTGTCGAGCTTCTTGAGTGTTGTTGGAGCTACACCCATCCAGGCAAATGGAGAGTATTCCATCACGCTCCTGACTAGTGTCTTGTAGATGGTGGACAGGCATTGGGGAGTCAGGAGGTGAGTTACTCACCGCAGGATTCCTAGCCTCTGACCTGCTCTTGTAGCCACGGTATTTATATGGCTACTCCAGTTCAGTTTCTAGTCATTGGTAGCCCCTAGGATGTTAGTAGGGGATTCAGCAATGGTGATGCCGTTGAATGTCAAGGGGAGATGGTCATTGCCCGGCACTTGTGTGGCACAAATGTTACTTGCAACTTATCAGCCCAAGCCTGGATATTGTCCAGGTCTTGCTGCATTTCGACACAGACTGCTTCAGTATTTGAGGAGTCACGAATGGTGCTCAACATTGTGCAATCATCAGTGAACATCCCCACTTCTGACCTTGTGATTAAAGGAAGGTCATTGATGAAGCAACCGAAGATGGTTGGGCCGAGGACACTAGCCTGAGGAACTCCTCGAGTGATGTCCTGAAGCTCAGATGATTGACTTCCAACAACCACAGCCATCTTCCTTTGCACTAGGTATCACTCTAACCGACAGAGAGATTTCCCCCTGATTCCCATTGACTCCAGTTTTGCTAGGGCTCCTTGATGCCATACTCGGTCAAATGCTGCCTTGATGTCAAGGGCAGTCACTCTCACCTCACCTCTTGAGTTCAGTTCTTTTATCCACGTTTGAACCAAGGTTGTAATGAGGTCAGGTGCTGAGTGGCCCTGTTGGCACCCAAACTGAGCGTCACTGAGCAGGTTATTGCTAAGCAAGTGCTGCTTGATGGCACTGTTGATGATGCCTTATATCACTTTGCTGATGATTGAGAGTAGACTGATGGGGCGGTAATTGGCCGGGTTGGATTTGTCCTGCTTTTTGTGTACAGGACATACCTGGGCAATTTTCCACATTGCCGGGTAGATGCCAGTGTTGTAGCTATACTGGAACAGCTTGGCTAGGGGTGGGGCAAATTCTGGAGCACAGGTCTTCAGTACTATTGCCGGAATATTGTCAGGACCCAAGGGGTGGAGGAGTTGCATTACTGGTCAAAGAGGATATCACAGCCGTGCTGAAGGAAGGCACTATGGAGGACTCGAGCTGTGAGGCAATATGGGCAGAACTCAGAAATAGGAAGGGTGCGGTAACAATGTTGGGGCTGTACTACAGGCCTCCCAACAGCGAGCGTGAGATAGAGGTACAAATATGTAAACAGATTATGGAAAGCTGTAGGAGCAACAGGGTGGTGGTGATAGGAGATTTTAATTTTCCCAACATTGACTGGGATTCACTTAATGTTAGAGGTCTAGATGGAGCAGAATTTGTAAGGAGCATCCAGGAGGGTTTTCTAGAGCAGTATGTGAATAGTCCAACTCAGGAAGGGGCCATACTGGACCTGGTGTTGGGAAATGAGCCGGGCCAGGTGGTTGACGTTTCAGTAGGGGACTACTTTGGGAATAGTGATCACAATTCCGTAAGTTTTAGAATACTCATGGACAAAGACGAGAGTGGTCCTAAAGGAAGAGTGCTAAATTGGGGGAAGGCCAACTATACCAAAATTCGGCAGGAGCTGGGGAATGTAGATTGGGAGCAGCTGTTTGAAGGTAAATCCACTTTTGATATGTGGGAGGCTTTTAAAGAGAGGTTGATTAGCGTGCAGGAGAGACATGTTCCTGTGAAAATGAGGGGTAGAAATGGCAGGATTAGGGAACCATGGATGACAGGTGAAATTGTGAGACTAGCGAAGAGGAAAAAGGAAGCATACATAAGGTCTAGGCGGCTGAAGAAAGACGAAGCTTTGAAAGAATATCGGGATTGTAGGCGCAATCTGAAACGAGGAATTAAGAGGGCTAAAAGGGGTCATGAAAAATCTTTAGCAAACAGGGTTAAGGAAAATCCCAAAGCCTTTTATTCATATATAAGGAGCAAGAGGGTAACTAGAGAAAGGATTAGCCCACTCAAGGACAAAGGAGGAAAGTTATGCGTGGAGTCAGAGAAAATGGGTGAGATTCTAAAGAGTACTTTGCATCGGTATTCACCGAGGAGAGGGACATGACGGATGTTGAAGTTAGGGACAGATGTTTGATTACTCTAGGTCAAGTCGGCATAAGGAGGGAGGAAGTGTTGGGTATTCTAAAAGGCATTAAGGTGGACAAGTCCCCAGGTCCGGATGGGATCTATCCCAGGTTACTGAGGGAAGCGAGAGAGGAAATAGTTGGGGCCTTAACAGATATCTTTGCAACATCCTTAAACATGGGTGAGGTCCCGGAGGACTGGAGAATTGCTAATGTTGTCCCCTTGCTTAAGAAGGGTAGCAGGGAAAATCCAGGTAATTATAGACCGGTGAGCCTGACGTCAGTGGTAGGGAAGCTGCTGGAGAAGATACTGAGGGATAGGATCTATTCCCATCTGGAAGAAAATGGGCTGATCAGTGATAGGCAACATGGTTTTGTGCAGGGAAGGTCATGTCTTACCAACTTAATAGAATTCTTTGAGGAAGTGACAAAGTTGATTGATGAGGGAAGGGCTGTAGATGTCATATACATGGACTTCAGTAAGGGGTTTGATAAGGTTCCCCATGGTAGGCTGATGGAGAATGTGAAGTCGCATGGGGTCCAAGGTGTGCTAGCTAGATGGATAAAGAACTGGCTGGGCAACAGGAGACAGAGAGTAGCAGTGGAAGGGAGTTTCTCAAAATGGAGACGTGTGACCAGTGGTGTTCCACAGGGATCCGTGCTGGGACCACTGTTGTTTGTGATATACATAAATGATTTGGAGGAAAGTATAGGTGGTCTGATTAGCAAGTTTGCAGACGACACTAAGATTGGTGGAGTAGCAGATAGTGAAGGGGACTGTCAGAGAATACAGCAGAATATAGATAGATTGGAGAGTTGGGCAGAGAAATGGCAGATGGAGTTCAATCAGGGCAAATGCGAGGTGATGCATTTTGGAAGATCCAATTCAAGAGTGAACTATACAGTAAATGGAAAAGTCCTGGGGAAAATTGATGTACAGAGAGATTTGGGTGTTCAGGTCCATTGTTCCCTGAAGGTGGCAACGCAGGTCAATAGAGTGGTCAAGAAGACATACAGCATGCTTTCCTTCATCGGACGGGGTATTGAGTGCAAGAGTTGGCAGGTCATGTTACAGTTGTATAGGACTTTGGTTCGGCCACATTTGGAATACTGCGTGCAGTTCTGGTCGCCACATTACCAAAAGGATGTGGATGCTTTGGAGAGGGTGCAGAGGAGGTTCACCAGGATGTTGCCTGGTATGGAGGGCGCTAGCTATGAAGAGAGGTTGAGTAGATTAGGATTATTTTCATTAGAAAGACGGAGGTTGAGGGGGGACCTGATTGAGGTGTACAAAATCATGAGAGGTATAGACAGGGTGGATAGCAAGAAGCTTTTTCCCAGAGTGGGGGATTCAATTACAAGGGGACACGAGTTCAAAGTGAAAGGGGAAAAGTTTAGGGGGGATATGTGTGGAAAGTTATTTACGCAGAGGGTGGTGGGTGCATGGAACGCATTACCAGCGGAGGTGGTAGACGCGGGCACGATAGCGTCTTTTAAGATGTATCTCGACAGATACATGAATGGGCAGGAAGTAAAGAGATACAGACCCTTAGAAAATAGGCGACAGGTTTAGATAGAGGATTTGGATCGGCGTAGGCTTGGAGGGCCGAAGGGCCTGTTCCTGTGCTGTAATTTTCTTTGTTCTTTGTTCATAGCCTTTGCAGTCTCCAGTGCTTTCAGTCATTATTTGATATCATGCTGAGTGAATCGAATTGGCTTCAGGAGAGGGCGGAGATGGATCATCAACTCGGCACTTCTGGCTGAAGGTTGTTGCAAATGCTTTTGCCTTATCTTTTGCACTGATGTGCCCGGCTCCCCCATCATTGAGATGGGGATATTTGTGGAGCCACCTCCTCCAGTTGGTTGTTTAATTGTCCACCACCATTCACGGCTGGATGTGGCAGGACTGCAGAGCTTAGATCTGATCCTTTGGTTATGGGATCAGTTAGTTCTGTCTTTTGCATGCTGCTTATACAGTTTGGCATGCGAGTAGTCCTGGGTTGTAACTTCACCAAGTTGACACCTCATTTTGAGGTATGCCTGGTGCTGCTCCCGGCATGCCCTCCTGCACTCTTCATTGAACCAGGGTTGGTCTCCTGGCTTGATGGTAATGATAGAGTGGGGGATATGCCGGGCCATGAGGTTACAGAGTGTGGTTGAGTACAATTCTGCTGCTGCTGATGGCCCACAGCGCCTCATGGATGCCCAGTTTTGCATTGCTAGATCTGTTTGAAATCTATCCCATTTAGCATGGTGATAGTGCCACACAACACGATGGACGGTATCCTCAATGTGAAGGCGGGACTTCGTCTCCACAAGGACTGTGCGGTGGTCACTCCTACCAATACAGTCATGGACAGATGCATCTGCGGCAGGCAGATTGGTGAGGACAAGGTCAAGTATGTTTTTCCCTCGTGTTGGTTCCCCCACCACGTGCCGCAGACCCAGTCTAGCAGCTATGTCCTTTATGGCCAGCCCGGTCAGTAGTGGTGCTACCGAGCCGCTCTTGGTGATGGATATTGAAGTCCCCCACCCAGAGTACATTTTGTGCCCTTGCCACCCTCGGTGCTTCCTCTAAGTGCTGTTCAACATGGAGGAGTACTGACTCATCAGCTGAGGGAGAGCGGTATGTGATAATCAGTAGGAGGCTACCTTGCCCATGTTTGACCTGATGCCATGAGACCTCATGAGGTCCGGAGTCGATGTTGAGGACTCCCAGGGCAACTCCCTCCCTACTGGAAACCACTGTCCCGCCACCTCTGCTGGGTATGTCCTGCTGGTGGGACAGAACATACCCAGGGATAGTGATTGCAGTGTCTGGGACATTGTCTGTAAGGTATGATTCCGTGAGTATGACTATGTCAGGCTGTTGCTTGACTAGTCTGTGGGACAGCTCTCCCAACTTTGGCACAAGCCGCCAGATGTTAGTAAGGAGGACTTTGCAGGGTCGACAGGGCTGGATTTGCCGTTGTCGTTTCCAGTGCCTCGGTCGATGCCGGGTGGTCCGTCCGGTTTCATTCCTTTTTGTTGACTTCGTAGCGGTTAGGTACAACTGAGTGGCTTGCTAGGCCATTTCGGAGGACATGTAAGAGTTAACCACATTGCTGTGAGTCTGGAGTCACATTTCGGCCAGACTAGGTAAGGACAGCAGATTTCTGTTCCGAAAGGACATTAGTGAACCAGATGGGTTTTTACAACCATCAACAATGGTTTCATGGCCATCATTGGACTAGCTTTTAATTCCAGATTTATTAATTAAATTTAAATTCCACCTTCTGCTGAGGTGGGATTCAAACGCATGTCCCCAGATCAATACACTGGGTCTCTGGGTTACTAGTCCAGTGATAATACCACTAGGCCACCGCATCCCCCTTATGCCTATCTATACTAATCCCACCTGCTTGCATTAATTCCATATCCCTCTATGCCCTGCTCATTCAAGTACCTGTCCAGATGCCTCTTAAATGTTGCTACTGTTCCTGCCTCCACCACCTCCTCAGCTCATTCCAGATACCCACTATTCTTTGTGAGAAAAATTTACCCCTATGATCCCCTTTAAATCACCTCCCTCTCACCTTAAATCTATGCCCTCTAGTTTTAGTCACCCCTACCATGGGAAACAGACTCTGGCTATCTACCCTATCTCTGCCTCTCATAATTTTATATACCTCTATCATGTCGCCTCTCAGCCTCCTTCGCTCCAGGCAAAACAGACCCAGCCTATCCAATCTCTCTTTCTTACTCAAGCCCTCCAAACCAGGCAACATCCTTGCGAATCTTTTCTGCACCCTCTCTAGCTTAATCACATCTTTCCTGCAGTGCGGCGACCAGAACTGCGCACAGTACTCCAAATGCAGCCTAACCAATGTTATGTACAACTGTAACATGACGTCCCAACTCTTGTACTCAATGCCTCGGCCGATGAAGGCAAGCATGCCATACGCCTTCTTCGCCACCCTGTCTACCTGTGTGGCCACTTTCAGGGAACTATGTTTTTTTTTTATTTCCAAAATATACTTTATTCATAAAAATCTGTAAAAATTACATTGCCAAACAGTTTCCAAACAGCACCAAAAAATACAAACATTGCAAGGGAGATCAGTTTCCTTCAATACTGTCATGAGTTTCTTCCCAACCCTTCCGTTTCTCAATTGTCATGTCAATTACAGTTTTACATTTACAGCAATTCAGAATATTAACGATACAGTTCGAGGGGTTTCCCATGGATCCAGCCCCTCAGTCTAGCTTGGTGGGGGAACCTTACACTGTGGTCTTTCCCCATTGAGCCTTTGCTGCGGCTGCCCCAAGCTTTAGTGCGTCCCTCAGCACGTAGTCCTGGACCTTGGAATGTGCCAGTCTGCAACATTCGGTGGTGGACAACTCTTTGCGCTGGAAGACCAGCAAGTTTCGGGCAGACCAAAGGGCGTCTTTCACCGAATTGATAGTCCTCCAGCAGCAGTTGATGTTTGTCTCGGTGTGCGTCCCTGGGAACAGCCCGTAGAGCACAGACTCCTGTGTTACAGAGCTGCTTGGGATGAACCTTGACAAAAACCACTGCATCTCTTTCCACACCTGCTTTGCAAAGGCACATTCCAGGAGGAGGTGGGCGACCGTCTCTTCCCCACCACAGCCAACGCGGGGGCACTGTGCGGAGGGGGCGAGACTTCGGGTGTGCATGAAGGATCTGACGGGGAGGGCCCTTCTCACCACCAGCCAAGCTACGTCTTGGTGCTTGTTTGAAAGGTCTGGTGATGAGGCATTCCGCCAAATGACTTTGACGGTCTGCTCGGGGAACCATCCGACAGGATCCACCGTTTCCTTTTCCCGTAGGGCCTTGAGGACATTCCGTGCAGACCACTGCCTGATGGACCGGTAGTCAAAGGTGTTTTTCCGCAGAAACTGCTCCACGAAGGATAGGTGGTACGGCACGTCCCAACTGCACGGAGCGTTCCGCGGCAATGTGACCAGGCCCATCCTTCGCAACACCGGGGACAGATAGAACCTCAGCACGTAGTGACACTTGGAGTTTGCGTACTGGGGATCTACACATAGCTTGATGCAGCCGCACACGAAGGTGGTCATCAGGATGAGGGCCACGTTGGGTACATTTTTCCCGCCCATGTCCAGAGATTTGAACATCGTGTCCCTCCGGACCCGGTCCATTTTAGATCCCCAGACGAAGCGGAACTATGTACTTGCACCCCAAGGTCTCTGCTCAACAGCACTCCCCAGGGATATTGTCTCTCCTTGTTCTTCCTACCAAAATGTACCACTTCACACTTCTGTGCATGAAATTGTATTTGCTACGTGTTTAACCATTCCACCAGCCTGCCTGTCTGTCCGCCTTGAAATTTGTCACTTTCCTTCTCACAGTTCATGGAAGTATTAAGTTTTATGCCATCTGCAAATTTTGAAGTTGTGCCTTGCGCGCCCTGGACTAGATCATTAACATATATGAAGAAAAGCAGTGGTTCTAGCACTGACTCCTGGGGAACCCCATTGTTTGCCTTCCTCCAGTCCAAACAACAGCTGCTCACCACTACTCTTTTTCCTATCACTCAGTCAACTTCGTGTTCATGCTGCTGCTGTCCCTTTTATTCCGTGGGTTTTAACTTTATTGGCAAGTCTGCTATGTGGCATTTTTATCAAATGCCTTTTGGAAGTTCCTCTACATCACATCAACTGCATTACCTTAATCAACCACCTTTGTTAGCTCATCAAACGACTCAAATCAAGTTAGTTAAACATGATTTGTCTTTAACAAATCGGTGCTGGCTTTCCCTAATTAATCCAAACTTGTCCAAGTGACAATTTTGTCCCGAATTATTATGTATAAAAACTTTTCCATCACTGATGTTAAACAGACTGGCATGTGATTGTTGGGTTTATCCTTACAGCCTTTGTGCACAGTTAGAAAGAATGCAGGGAAATGTAGGACTAGGGAAGTAGAATTTGAAAGACATGGTGAGCAATCTGTGAAAGACCAAGAACTGATGAGACGGAAGTTCAAAACTTCACTTTGGGGGCTCCGGGTGAGGGCTGGGAGTTAGGGAAAGAAATGAAAGTCTGTTCTCCTCTCACTCTCTAGCTGATATGGTTTGAGAAGAAGGGTAGGAGGAAGCTCATATGGAGCATAAAAACACTGGCGTAGAGCAATTGTGCTGAATAGCCTGTTTGTGCTGTGAATTCTATGTAAAATGATTTTTTTCTGTCATCTTCTCGTGTAGCATGCAGGCACTCTGAATAGTAGACTGAATGCCCATGTCTTTGCAAATCTCTTTCTGTACAGTCAAGCCTTCTGCAAGCAATGGCCATTTGCTAAACTGCAAACCCCAGTTAGGCTACCAACAATGGCGGAAAACCTTACCTATGAGGGGTAATGACTGTAACCACACTAGTGCTGACTAACACACAACTGCATAAAACTGGGAATGGAAGGACAGAATCCGAGTCATGGGCAAGTTTTTAGGACAGATTATGTACCCCTGGACATTTTTTTGTTCATTCATTGGATGTGGGCGTCGCTTGCTAGGCCAGCATTTATTGCCCATCCCTAATTGCCCTCGATAAGGTAATGGTGAACTGCCTTCTTGAACCGCTGCAGTCTGTGAGGTAGGTACGCCCACAGTGCTGTTAGGAAGGGGGTTCCAGGATTTTGACCCAGCAACAGTGAAGGAATGGCAATATACTTCCAAGTCAGGATGGTGTGACTTGGAGGGGAACTTGCACATCGTGGTGTTCCCATGCATTTGCTGCCCTTGTCCTTCTTGTTGGTAGAGGTCGTTGGTTTGGAAGGTGCTGTTAAAGGAGCTTTGGTACGTTGCTGAAGTGCATCTTGTAGATGGTACACACTGCTGCCACTGTGTATCGGTGGTGGAGGGAGTGAATGTTTGTGGATGGGGTGCCAATCAAGCAGGTTGCTATGTCTTGGATGGTGTCGAGCTTCTTGAGTGTTGTTGGAGCTGCACACATCCAGGCAAGTGGAGCGTATTCCATCACACTCCTGACTTCTACCTTGTAGATGGTGGACATGCTTTGGGGAGTCGGGTTGAGTTACTTGCCGCAGGATTCGTAGCCTTTGACCTGCTCTTGTAGCCAGTTCAGTTTCTGGTCAATGGGAACCCCCAGAATGTTGATAGTGGGGGATTCAGCAATAGAAATGCCATTGAATGTCAAGGGGAGATGGTTAGATTACCTCTTGTTGGATATGGTCATTGCCTGGCACTTATACAAAGAGTTAATTATTGTATTGAGGTCCATACGCAGAGGAATTTAGAAATGGAGGATAAATTGATCTTAAATTTGCAAAATCCCAAGCAAGCTTGACGGGAGAGTTTGATTATAAGGGTGAATTAAGGGAACATAAATGTATGAAGCTTGATTATGTATATATGTGTGTGTGTGTGTGTATCTATCTCGAACTTAATGCAATTAAGTTTTAAAATTTATACGTCAGGTTTTGGTCTTAACTGTTGGTGACTTCAAGCCCTGTGCCCTTGGATTACGCATTCCATAAACCCTACGGCAGAATTATTATTGCGTCACTTGTGGAAAGCTAGTCAGACTTTGTTTGTTTTAATATAAATTGTAAACTGGTGTTTTTGTCTAGAATCGAGCCAATTTATTTGAAGTGTTTAAGTATCAATGTTGAACTGAGCTTGACATGACCATTTTGTCAAGCGAGGCATATATTTGCTGAAGATTTACTACGACCTCGAGTAATTGCAATTGAACACGATCAATTGCAATGATGTTGTGAGTTTAGACAAAAGCTCAGTGATGTAGAGTATGAATTGCATGCTGACTCCCATTGCTTTCATCAGTTAAAAGTGAAGCAGAAGGGGGAATAGGTTGCCTATTTGTCCAAATGGATTAGCATGTGGCATAAACCTATTCCATAGCTGTGAAAATGTAAGCTAGTTACTAATTAATTCAGTATTCTGTAGCAGTCTTAATAGTGATTTTCTATGCATCACAATTGTGTGTCTGGATTGGAGGAATAGTAGTGCTTAAGATAGCTTTATCCAATTTGCTGGTTTCTTCGTGCTCCTTTCAGAAATCTAAAATGTGGATTTCAACACTGACGAGTGGGCCATTCACCCTCTCAAGCTTACATCGCCATTCTAAGATCAGGGCTGATCTGTACCTGAACTCAACATTTATCCACTTTTGCTCTATATCCCATGCTACCCTTAACCTAACAAACAAATCTGGCAACATCAATCTTGAAAGTTTCAATTTGTCTCAATATCCACAATCTTTTGGGGGGGAGAGTTTTTGATTTCCACTACTCTTGGTATCAAAAAGTGCTTCTTGATTTCACTCCTAAATGGCCTACTTATCTGGGAATGAATTAGATTGCGCAGTGGTAGGGAGGTGGGAGAGATCGGATGACCTTCACACTGACGTTAGGGGCAGGCCTTTGACTGTTCAACTGTACTTGGTCATACAGCTGCTTCCTGCTTCTCCGTTCATTCCTATCACCTACAGTGCAAACAAGGGTAACTCCGAGTGCTGGTGAGCTGAAACGCATTGAGGAACAGCTTCACCTTAAAGTATTCGTGACTGACCTTGACATCAAGGTGGCATTTGACTGAGCGTGGCATCAAAGAGCCCTAGGGAAACTGAATTTAATGAGAATTGATGGGGAGAAATCTCTCCATTGGGTGGAATCGTACCTAGCACAAAGGAAAATGATTGGCCTCCAACAACTACAATCATCTCATCCCAGGACATCACTGCAGGAGTTCCTCAGGTAGTGTCCTAGGCCCAACCATCTTCAGCACCTTCCTTCCATCTTAAGGTCAGAAGTGGGATGTTTGCTGGTATTGCAATGTTCAGTACCATTCTCAGCTCCTCAGATACTTAAGTAGTCCGTGCTGCATTCAGCAAGACCTGGACAACATTCAGGTTTGGGCTGATAAGTGGCAAGTAACATTTGTGCCACACAAGTACCAGGCAATAACCATATCCAACAAAGGAGAACCTAACCATCTCCCCATGACATTCAATGGTATTAGCATCACTGAATCCTCCACCCTCAACATCTTGGGGGGTTACCATTGACCAGAACTTAACTGAACCAGTCACATAAGTACTGTGGCTACAAGAACAGGTCAAAGGCTGGGTATTTTGGGAAAAGTAACTCACCTCCTGACTCCCCAAAGCCTTTTCATCATCTACAAAGCACAAGTCAGGAGTGTGATGGAATGCTCTCCACTTGCCTGGATGAGTGCAGCTCAAAAAGCTTGACACTATCCAGGACAAAACAGCCTCCTTGATTGGTACTCCATCCACCACTTTAAACATTCACTCCCTCCACCACTGACACATAGTGGCAGCAGTGTATACCATATACAAGATACACTGCAGTGTCTTGCCTAGGCTTCTTCAACAGCACCTTCCAAACCCGCAACCTCTACCACCCAGAAGGTCACGGGCAACAAGCACACGGGAACACCACCACCTGCACGTTCCCCTCCAAAACACACACCATCCTGACTTAGAAATATATCATCGCTGGGTCAATGTCTTAGAGCTTCCTACCCAACAGTACTGTCATGCTGTTTACACCACATGGACTGCAGTGGTTCAAGACGGTGACTCACCGCCACTTTTTCAAGGGCGATTACAGATGGACAATGAATGCTGGACCACCCAGCGATGCTTTTGCCCATGAACAAATAAATGAAGTAATGACAGCACCTTTAGTGTCACCACATCAGACTGAGCATGACCTCTGAATGTCACATGCTGCTCTGTTGCAGTTGGAGATGATGGAGCAGATAAGGACTTAAGAAATAGGAGCAGGGGTAGGTCGTTCAGCCCCTCATGCCTGCTCCAGCATTCAATAAGATCATGGCTGATCTGATTGTGGCCTTAATTCCACTTTCCTGTCTGCCTCCCATAACCCTTGATTGCCTTATCAATCAAAAATCTGTCCAACCCAGCCTTGAATATATTCAATGACCCAGCCTCCACTGCTCCCTGGGGAAGAGAATTCCAAACACTAACGACCCTCTGACAGAAGAAATTCCTGTTTATCTCTGTCTTAAATGAGAGACGCCTTAATTTGCAACTGTTCTCCCTAGTTCTAGCATCCCCCACGAGGGGAAACATCCTCTCAACATCTACCCTATCAAGCCCCCTCAGAATCCTCTATGTTCCAGTAAGATCACCTCTCAACCTTCTAAACTCCAATAAGTATAGGCCCAACCTGCTCAACCTTGCCTCATAAGACAAACCCGTCATCCCGGGAATCAACCGAGTGAACCTTCTGGATTGTTTCCAATGCAAGCATGTCCCTATTTAAATAAGGTGACCAAAACTGTACACAGTACTCTTAAGTGCTGTCTCACCAATGTCATGTAAAATTGTAGCAAGACTTCTCTACTTTTATACTCCATCCCCCTTGCAATAAAGGCCAACATCCATTTTCCTTCCTAATTACTTGCTGTACCTGCATGCTGACTTTTTGTACAAGGACACCTGGGTCCCTCTGTACCGCAGCATTCTGCAGTCTCTCCATTTAAATCAGTTTTTCTATTCCTGCCAAAGTGGACAACCTCACATTTTCACACATTATACTCCATCTGCCAAATTTCTTTCACTCACTTAACCTATCTATATCTCTTTGCAGACTCTTTGTATCCTCCTCATAACGTGCTTTCCTACCTATCTTTGTATTGTCAGCAAATTGGGCTACAATACAGTCAGTCCCTTCATCCAGGTTATGAATATAGATCATAAACAGTTGAAGCCCCAGCACTGATCTCTGTCACTCCACTAGTTACAGTATGCCAACCTGAAATGATCCATTTATCCCAACTCTCTCTTTCCTGTTAGTCAGTCCTCTAGCCATGCTAATATGTCACCCCAGCACCATGAGCTCTTATCTTGTGTAGTAACCTTTTTATATGGCACCTTATCAAATGCCTTTGGAAATTCAAATACACGACATAGAACAAAGAAAATTACAGCACAGGAACAGGCCCTTCGGCCCTCCAAGCCTACGCCGATCCAAATCCTCTATCTAAACCTGTCGCCTATTTTCTAAGGGTCTGTATCTCTTTACTTCCTGCCCATTCATGTATCTGTCTAGATACATCTTAAAAGACGCTATCGTGCCCGCGTCTACCACCTCCGCTGGCAATGCGTTCCATGCACCCACCACCCTCTGCGTAAAGAACTT
Organism: Heterodontus francisci; assembly: GCF_036365525.1. Classification (NCBI taxonomy): domain Eukaryota; kingdom Metazoa; phylum Chordata; class Chondrichthyes; order Heterodontiformes; family Heterodontidae; genus Heterodontus; species Heterodontus francisci. Next base: position 208,942,917 of record NC_090372.1, on the reverse strand, counting down.
TCCACGCATATCCCCCCTAAACTTTTCCCCTTTCACTTTGAACTCGTGACCCCTTGTAATTGAATCCCCCACTCTGGGGGAAAAAGCTTCTTGCTATCCACCCTGTCTATACCTCATGATTTTGTACACCTCAATCAGGTCCCCCCTCAACCTCCGTCTTTCTAATGAAAATAATCCTAATCTACTCAACCTCTCTTCATAGCTAGCGCCCTCCATACCAGGCAACATCCTGGTGAACCTCCTCTGCACCCTCTCCAAAGCATCCATATCCTTTTGGTAATGTGGCTACCAGAACTGCACGCAGTATTCCAAATGTGGCCGAACCAAAGTCCTATACAACTGTAACATGACCTGCCAACTCTTGTACTCAATACCCCGTCCGATGAAGGAAAGCATGCCATATGCCTTCTTGCCCACTCTATTGACCTGCATTGCCACCTTCAGGGAACAATGGACCTGAACACCCAAATCTCTCTGTACATCCAAATCTCTCTGTACATCAATTTTCCCCAGGACTTTTCCATTTACTGTATAGTTCACTCTTGAATTGGATCTTCCAAAATGCATCACCTCGCATTTGCCCTGATTGAACTCCATCTGCCATTTCTCTGCCCAACTCTCCAATCTATCTATATTCTGCTGTATTCTCTGACAGTCCCCTTCACTATCTGCTACTCCACCAATCTTAGTGTCGTCTGCAAACTTGCTAATCAGACCACCTATACTTTCCTCCAAATCATTTATGTATATCACAAACAACAGTGGTCCCAGCACGGATCCCTGTGGAACACCACTGGTCACACGTCTCCATTTTGAGAAACTCCCTTCCACTGCTACTCTCTGTCTCCTGTTGCCCAGCCAGTTCTTTATCCATCTAGCTAGTACACCTTGGACCCCATGCGCCTTCACTTTCTCCTGCAGCCTATCATGGGGAACCTTATCAAACGCCTTACTGAAGTCCATGTATATGACATCTACAGCCCTTCCCTCATCAATCAACTTTGTCACCTCCTCAAAGAATTCTATTAAGTTGGTAAGACATGACCTTCCCTGCACAAAACCATGTTGCCTATCACTGATAGGACACCTGCGCTGCCTTCCTGCTCTTTCTCTGCCTTTTGGTCACCCATTCCCTTTCTCCCTCAGCAATCCTAATCTGCGGTGTGACCAATTCGCTAAACGTGCTATTCACGACCTGCTCAGCATCGCGGATGCTCCAAAGTGAGTCCATCCGCAGCTCCAGAGCCGTCATGCGGTCTAGCAAGAGCTGCAGCTGGACACACTTCCTGCACGTGAAGGAGTCAGGGACATCAGCCATGTCCCTGAGCTCCCACATTGAGCAAGAGGAGCATGTCACGGGTCTGAGATCTCCTGCCATTTTTAATCTTAAGCTTAAACTTAGTTAAATGAAAAAGGAACGAAAAGTTTTTAACCAATCACACGATAAAATAAAAAGAGAAATAGAAAAAGCCTTACCTTATCTACACACCACCGAGTCCTTTTTTTTTGGTTAGAGGAGGAGGGCGGGTGGGAGACACTACAGGTGTAGTGTCTCGGGTTCAGAAACGGCCCAAATATATAGGGTTTTACTTACCCAGCAGCCCCCTGGTCTCCGCCGAAAACAAAAAGAAATTAAGTTTACTTCAAAGTGACCTTCCCAGCTGCTCACTCGCTTGCACTCTCTGCTGCTGAAAAAGCTGCTGCAATGAAATCTACTGGTTCCCCTTTACCCACCCTGCCTGTTACGTTCTCAAAGAACTCTAATAAATTTGTCACGCACGATTTCCCTTTTGCAAAACCATGTTGACTCTGACTGATTATATTGTGATTTTCTAAGTGACCTTCTAATACCTCTTTAATAATGGATAAACATTTTCCCAATAACAGACATTGGGCTAACTGGCCTATGGTTTCCTGCTTTCTGTCTCCCTCCTTTCTTGATCAGAGTTGTTACGTTTGTGGTTTTCCAATCCGCTGGGACCTATAGGGAAAATCTAGGGAATTTTGGAAGATTACAACCAATGCATGCACTCTCTCTGTAGCCACTTCCTTTAACACCCTTGGACACAGGCCATCAGGTCCAGCCTTTCGTCCCATTAGTATTCCTATTACTTTTTCTCTACTGATGGTGATTGTTTTTAAATTCCTCTCCCTTTTGCCTCCTGATTTTCTACTATTCTTGGGAAGCTTTTTGTGTCTGTGAAGAAGGATACAAAATACTTGTTCAAAGCCTCTGCCATTTCCTCGTTCCCCATTATTAATTCTGAGTGACTCTCTCTCGAAGGAACCAATGCTCACTTTAGCTACTGTCTTCCTTTTTATATATTTGCAGAAGCAGTTACTGTCTGTTTTTGTATTTCCTGCTAGTTTTCTCTCATACTCTAATTCCCTCCTTTATTTATTTTTTTAGCCATCCTTTGCTGGTTTCTGAAATGTTCCCAATCTTCTGGCCTACCACTAATCTTTGCAGCATTGTACACCTTTTCTTTAATTTGATACCATCCATAACTTCCTTAATTGGCCATGGATGGTGCATCCTTCTGGTAGTCTTTCTTCCTCTATGGAATATATCTTTGTTGAGAGTTATGAAATATCTCCTTAATTGTCTGCCATTGCTTCTCTATCGTCTTAGCTTTTAACTTATTTTCCCAGTCTACTAAAGCCAACTGTGTCTTCATACCCTTGTAATTGCCTTTATTTAAGTTTAAGACACTCGTTTCGGACCCACATTTCTCTCCTTCAGACTGGCTTGATGGGCTGAATGGCCTCCTTCTGTGCCATAAATGACACTGACTCTCTGAATGCGAAATTTAGCATGTTATGATAAATCCTCTTAGCTAGAGGATCTTTTACTATGAGGTCTTTAATTAATCCTGTCTCATTACACATTACCAGGTCCATAATAGCCTAGTCCCTGATAGATTCCAGAATGTATTTTTCTAAGAAACTGTCCCACATACATTCTATGAACTTGTCCTCCAGGCTACCTTTGCCAATTTGATTTGGCTAATCGATGTGAAGATTAAAATCGCCCATGATTATTGCTGTACCTTTCTTGAAAGTCCCCATTATTTCTTGATGTATTCTCTGTCCTACTTTGTAGCTACTGCTAGGGGGCCTTTCAACTGCTCCTTTGCTATTTCTTATCGCCACCGAAATTGATTCTACATCGTGACCTTCTGAATCAAGATAATATCTTGTCATTTATTAACAGAACTAGCCCAGCTCCTTTTTCTTTCATCCTGTCCTTCTGAAATGTCAAATATCCTCGAATATTCAGGTCCCAGCCTTGGTCACCTTGCAACCATGTCTCTGTAATGGCTATCATATCATACCCATTTATTTCTATTTGTGCTATCAATTCATCCATCCTATTGTGAATGCTGCAAGCATTCAGATAAAGAGCCTTTAATTCCCAATGGTACAGCTTCCTCTTTTCCCCCATACTAGTGCCAGTGCCCCATGAATCGAAACACATTTCTGCCGCACCAATCTTTGAACCACGCATTCAACTCTCTATAAACCTATTTACCCTATTCTAATTTGCTTGTGGCTCAGGTGGTAATCCAGAGATTATTACCTTTGTAGTTCTCCTTTTTAATTTAGCCCCAAGCTGCTCATACTCCCTCAGCAGACCCTCTTTTAGTCCTACCTATGTCATTGGTACCCATGTGGACCATGACAACTGGATCCTTCCCCTCCCACTCCAAGTTCTTCTCCAGCCCCAAGGAGATGTCCTTAACCCTGACACCAGGCAGACAACACAGGCTTCGGGACTCACTCTCTCAGCTGCAGGTAACTGTATATATCCCCCTAATTGTCCCCTACTGCAACTGCATTCCTTTTAACTCCATCCACTTGAATGGCCCCCTGCACCGCTGTGCCGAGGTCAGTTTGCACCACCTCATTGCAGCCCCTGTTCTCATCCACACAAGTTGCAAAAACATCAAATCTGTTTGCAATTGCATGGGCTGAGGCTCCTCCAGTGCTCCTTTTTGGGTCCCCATACCTGACTGCCTTGCATTCACACCCTCCTGTCCCTGACCATGGACCAAATCAGAAGTACCTAGCCTAAGGGGTCTGACTGCCTCCCGAACAAAATGTCCAGGTAACTTTCTCGCTCCTTGATGCATCATAGTTTCCGAAGCTGTGACTCCAGCTCATCAACTCTGAGCTGAAGTTCCTCAAGCCGCAGACACTTACTGCCGATGTGGCTGCCGTGGATCACACAGATGTCCACCAGCTCCCACATGCTACAGCTGCTACACATCACCTGCCCTGCCATGTTTTATTTAACAAATTAGGTTGAGCTCCTAGTGAGTTCCGAAGAAGGGTCACCGACCCAAAACGTTAACTCTGCTTCTCTTTCCACAGATGCTGCCAGACCTGCTGAGTGGTTCCAGCATTTCTTGTTTTTATTTCAGATTTCCAGCATCTGCAGTATTTTGCTTTTATATTATTAGCTCCTAGTGGCCCCACTAGTGGGATGGGGGGGTGGGTGGTAGTGAAAGAGAAGGATGGGACAGTTTTGATTGCTGCCCTTCGGAGACTGCCAAGAGAGTCCACTGCTATTAGTTGTGAACTTGTGCCAAGGGGATTCAAGTGCCTTTTGGAGGGAGCGACATTGCTTCATTTGATGCCACCAAAATCATGGTTCAATTGCAGAAATAACTGAGGGAGGAAGGGAGCTCAAACAAAACCAGAAAACCGAAAGAAAGAAAAGGAGTAAGTCTGGAATGAGTGGAGAGTTTGTTGCTGAATCCAGCAGCGTAGTGCTGCGGACCATCTGTGTCTCAGATTCCAAAGGCTGACAGTCACTGACATTGTTTGGTGGGGTAATTATGTAGGGACTAACTTCTGTTTAATGTTTCAATTGCCAGTTTATTGGACAGTAACAGATTACCCGAGATGGTTTATTGACAGTTTTGTCAACAAGTCCTGAAAGACGGAGTAATAAATCTGCACGTCTTTATTAATCCACTGAGCAGAGTCTATGCAGGAGGGTGGGCACTGGCAGTTCTCTCTCCATTGCACTACAGTGAGCTTTTCAGACTGGACAATCAGATCAACAATATTTGGGATGGGGGAAGAGTTACTGACGAGAGGTGGAGTGACACTAGATGAAGGATGCAGAATAACTGTTTAAATATGTAAATTTATTACCTTTTTTCAAAGACAGTGATTGAACTTGTCTTTTACAGCTCACACGAAGGATATGCCGTTCACCTGCGAGACTTGCGGGAAGTCATTTAAACGCAGTATGTCACTGAAAGTCCACTCTCTGCAACATTCCGGAGAGAAACCTTTCAAATGTGAAGTAAGTGTCATTAGATGTTTGTAACTCTTCTGTACCCACCACCATCCCCCACCCTCCCAATTTACTAGGAAAATAGTCAAAATCATTATAATGAAGTAAAAATACAACTTCCATGTGCTCTTGTTCAGTAGAAAAATCTATCTGGACAGATCGATTTCCTGGTTTGCTTCAGAAGCAGGCATAAGCCCTGGGTAGAAATTTTTATTATAATAACAGCTTTTTTTTAATACCAGTTTCTTAGCTTTATTGAGCCAGTGTTAATGTCTTGAGAAATGTATATGGAAACACTATTAAATAGGTCAGTGTATTTCAATGGCTTTTGATGCTGCGGTTATTATTATGGTGCTACTTGTCAGCCTGGTCTTCACAGCCAACATGATGAAGTAAAAGAAGCAGAGGCACCACTGGTAGCAACACCAGAGGTCTAAGCAGTGAGCTCTGCCTGCTGGAGATCTGAGCAGTTTTCCATTCAATGGCCCAAACTGTTGCAGTCAAAAAAGGCCATGATCAGCTGTCCTTGTGTGCAGTGTTATTTCAGCACTGTGCAATCCACTCTGACCGCCCACTCAGTCAGTTGATACGGTATTAGTGTGCCCTCAATTTGACTGGGAAAATGCATGCCATGGAGATCATTTTTAAACCCCATTCTGCAAGATGTTACAGGGCTTAAAAACCTTCAAGGTAGATTTGCGGCAAAGTGGGGTGACGGAAGGAGGACCTCAGTTCACGGCAACCTGTCAATAAGCTCCGGAGGTTGGGAGCGAAGGATTGTTGGGGAAGTTGGTACGCACCCCAGTCTCGTGTTTGTGAATCTTTCTATGCCAAAGCCTTTCACATTTCCCTAGATTAAGTAGTTGGTGATGAGACAAGTAGGCTTGGTGATAGCTGGCACCTTTCAAGCTGCCCTCTGTACATAGCAACAGGAGGTGGCCATTCTGCCCCTCGAACCTTGTCTGCCATTCAGTTAGGTCATGGCTGATCTGTATCTCATCTCTATTTACCCAACTTCTCTCCTTAACCCTCATCACCCTTACCTAAGCAAAATCTATCAATCTCAGTTTTGAAAACTCAGTATCCTCTGGAGTAAGAGTTCCCGATTCTCACTACTGTTTCAGTGAGAAAGTGATTACTGATTTTACTATGAAGTGACCACGGATTCAGTCCGTCCACCAAAATGACGGCTGTTTGAGGTAAGTCTGAAACTTGATGAAGGGGATAACAGCTGCTGGCAGGCATCATCTCGAGGCCCATTACAAGAACATGCAATTGGATGTACAAAGCTCAGTTCCTACTGTTTGGCATGTGCAGAAGTGAGCAGCTGCTATTGGAGATCTATAGCTCAGATAGGTGGAAGTACCAGGATATGGTGTTGTCGATGCCGTAGTCAGGTGGTTAATGTGCGGTCAGTGTGAAGTAATCCTATTTGTAGGATTCTGTAGCAGGCACGTTGGAGGAGTTCATACGGCTAGGCATTTGATTGTCTTAGATTGTGAATCACTTCAACATTGCTGTTGACTGCTCCATTTCAGATGATCATCTGTTTTATTTTTGTTGCATATGGGAGAAATTCAAGCCTCTGATTTAGTGCTGTCATCAGAGGGCTGGGTTATGTAACAGGATGTAGAACTCGGAGGTTATAGCTTTGAATGAATGGAATTGAATGAGCTTACAGGGCAATCAGAGATGGTAAACACTACAAAAAATTCCATCTGGAAAATGCCCTATGTTTTTAAAATGCTGTCTGATAAGTCTATGCATCTGATAGATATTTGTGGCAATCAGCTCCCTTCCGCTGAAGTCTCCTGTGTGTCCGTGCTACCTAGCTATAATTTTTTTTGTCCATGTATATATGAGAATTTCTTCACCTGTTCCCTTGGGCTGCAGAAGGCTGCTGGGGCACATCTGTTGGCACCTCCTGCTGACCTGCTTACTCATTGTAGACCAGCCACTGCTCGGTACCTCTCCATAGCAGGGCAACTGTCATTGGAACCCAGTAGCTTTCCCACCCCTCCCCTCCCCTCCTGGCCTTGCTCCCTGATGGGGATGGGTAATGCTGGCCTAGCCAGCGATGCCCACATCCCCCGAAAGAAAATAAAATAGGCTTGGGGTCCCCATCTTTCAGTCACACTTCACCTAGGGGATTTTCTGATTAGCTTAGAAACTTTGGGAGCCTTATGTTACCTGTATTGCAAATTTTCACCTCTTTTTCTGGGGTGGCCTACATGACTCAATTTAGCCTTTATGTTCATCCTGTGATCAAAAACTTGCTTTCCAATTAATGAAAAGTCATATTCACATTGCTAAAGAGCTAATGGAAGATTAGGAGATGTAAAACATCAGCTTGGAGCTTCCAGCAGCAAGGTTATTCTATTGCCTTATTGTCTTGGCCATGAAAAGTGCTCAAAGCAGCTTTGTGTAATTGAGATCCATCTGGATCCCTGCTCTGAGGTAGTTAGGCTTGTTTCACTTCTGATCTTTACAGTAGCAGAGCCAAGCAGAGGGAGGTAGGGTGGGGCAGAGAACAGAGAGCGCACAATGAAAATCTATGCAATAATGTCTCAGTGGCAGGGTGTTGATGGCGCAATTGTACTTGAGCATCATTTCAGTTACAGTCACTGACTCATCCGCAAACTCGTGCCCATTTTTTCCTTGGTTTTGCACTGCTGTTGACGTGCACAAAGACGACATTTGAGCCTGAGTTTCATTCCTGCCCACTTCTCCCTTTGATAGCGCGATCTCTGAGGGGACAGGTGGGTCCAAGGGAAGCAGAGGAGTCATGAGTTTAGAATCCTGCCTCTAATTGCTTCCTGCTGGGACATGTTGGGAATCATCAAATTTAGGTACCATTGATAAAAATCCATGAATGGAAACTGGGGTATAATTGATGTGTTTGCACTTACTGTAAGGAGCTGCACTAATCCTGCCTTTTTACACTTGTGTCTTCAATCATTAGAACTGCAATGAAAGATTCCAGTACAAGTATCAGTTGCGCTCTCATATGAGCATCCACATCGGACACAAGCAGTTTATGTGCCAATGGTGCGGCAAGGATTTTAACATGAAGCAGTATTTCGATGAACATATGAAGACGCACACTGGTACGACTTTTTTACTTTGTCAATCAAACAGCTGTTGTGTTCAAAGCTCAAAAGGACAATTTAACCTTACTGTCCTTTAAGGACAGTAGTGATGTATCTGCACCAGATTTTGTGGAGAGGGGGAGGAAGAAAGGTAACTTTTAAATGCTTTGTTCTTCCGTATCATTCTGAAAAAAATGTTTTGCCAGTTCTTTTTGATTTTTTTCTCCACCCCAATTGCCATTTTTGTGTGTATGTCCCCTTGTTCCCCACTTCTCAAGTTCTCCTCTGATAGCGCTAACAGTTCCACAGTTGATTACTATCCATTTGATATCTTACCAAACAGCCATTCTCATTGTGAGAGCTTCGCTAGCATGAGTTGACATCCTATTTGTGCCTGCTCTTTGAAAGAGCTATCCATATCTGAGCCTGATCCTATTCGCTCACAACATCCGTCTGTACAAACGTGAGACGATGTTCCTGGCTAGCAGTTGGGAGCAGGAACCCTGGGTGATTTTGGTTTGTCGTTTTGCCAACACAGAAATAGAAGGCTGATCATAGTAGCCCGACTGCTGCTCCAAGTATTGCTCAAGTAACAGCATAGACGAGGAATTGAGCCAGGAATTTCTGGTCCATCTGGCTCAGTACCATGCCAGGAGGTGTTTTTATCCAATTGCCTATTGGTGACTGCATAAATTTAGTACTGGAGGATGCCATGCAGCCCATCTTACCTGCACTGAATTTAGGGCTTTCCCTTAGCTGATTTTATACTTCATTTTCCTGCTTTCTCTCCATAATATTTTCTGTTCAACAATTATTATCCATTACCTTTTAAAATGCCATAATCTTTTAAAGGAGAGTACATATGTTCATATTCTCTACTTGTATCATTTTGAACATCTGCATCAAATACCGCCACAATCTTCACAGTTCGAGAGACTACAGCCCTAGTTGGTACATCCTTTCCTCACAGCTCTTAACTCTGGGATGTTCCTAGTACATCTGCTGTGCATGTTGACTACAGCTATTCCTTACAATAGCACAGAGCTGAAAAGTACATAGCATATTCCAGAAATAGAAAATGCTGGCAATACTTAGGTCAGGCGACATCTAAGGAGAGAGAAACCAAGTTATGTTTCAGATCAATGACTTTTCGTCAGAACTAGAAAAAGTTAAAGATGTACCAGGATTTAAGCAAGAACAGAATTGGGAAAGGAGATGGGGGAAGAAATGGTAGCATAATGGTAATGTTACTGAGTATTCCGGAGGCCCAGACTAATGCTTCAAAGACACAAGTTCAAATCCCACCACGGGAGTTGGTGGAATTTAACTTCAATTAATGAATAAATCTGGAATAAAATGCTAGTCTCAGAAATGATAACTATATTCGTTCAAGGGATGTGGGCGTTGCAGGCTACGCCAGCATTTATTGCCCATCCCTAAATTACCCTTGACAAGGTGGTGGTGAGCCACCTTCTTGAACCACTGCAGTCCATGTGAGGTAGGTACACCCACAGTGCTGTTAGGAAGGGAGTTCCAGGATTTTGACCCAGTGACAGTGAAGGAACGGCGACATATTTCCAAGTCAGGATGGTGTGTGACTTGGAGGGGAACTTGCAGGTGGTGATGTTCCCATGCAGCTGCTGCCGTCCTCATTCTGGGTGGTAGAGGTTGCGGGTTTGGAAGGTGCTGTCTACGGAGCCTTGGTGCGTTGCTGCAATGCGTCTTGTAGATGGGACACACTGCTGCCACTGTGCGTCAGTGGTGGAGGGAGTGAATGTTTGTAGATGGGGTGCCAATCAAGCAGGCTGCTTTGTCCTGGATGGTGTTGAGCTTTTTGAGTGTTGTTGGAGCTGCACCCATCCAGGAAAGTGGAGAGTTTTCCATCACACTCCTGACTTGTTCCTTGTAGATGGTGGACAGGCTTTGGGGAGTCAGGAGTTGAGTTATCCGCCACAAGATTCCTAGCCTCTGACCTGCTCTTGTAGCCACGGTATTTATATGGCTACTCCAGTTCAGTTTCTGGTCAATGGCAACCCGCAGGATGTTGATAGTGGGGGCTTCAGCGATCGTAATGCCATTGAAAGTCAAGGGGCGATGGTTAGATTCTGTCTTGTTGGAGATGGTAATTGCTGATACTGATCAGCCCAAGCCAGGATATTGTCCAGGTTTTGCTGCATCTCTACAAAGACTGCTTCAGTATCTGAGGAATCGTGAATGGTGCTGAATATTGTGCAATCATCAGCGAATATCCCCAGTTCTGACCTTTGATTGAAGGAAGGTCATTGATGAAGCAGCTGAAGATGGTTGGACCTAGGACACCACCCTGAGGAACTGCTGCAGTGATGTCCTGGAGTTGAGATGATTGATTTCCAACAACCACAGCCATCTTCCTTTGTGTTAGGTATGACTCCAATCAGTGGAGAATTTTCCGCCTGTTTCCCATTGACTGTTGTTTTGCTAGGGCTCCTTGATGCCATACTTGGTCAAATGCTGCCTTGATGTCAAGGGCAGTCACTCTCATTCAGGTGGTGAAACTATCTGTCTTCCTATGTAGAAACATAGAAAATAGCAGCAGGAGTAGGCCATTCGGCCCTTTGAGCCTGCTGCGCCATTCATTATGATCATGGCTGATCATCCAACTCAGTAACCTGTTCCCGCTTTCCCCTCATATCCTTTGATCCCTTCCACCTAAGAGCTATATGTAACTTCTTCTTGAAAACCTACAATGTTTTGGCCTCAACTGCTTTCTGAGGTAGCGAATTCCACAGGCTCACCACTCTGGGTGAAGAAATTTTTCCGCATCTCAATCCTGAAAGATTTACCCCGTATCCTTTAGACTATGACCCCTGGTTCTGGACTCCCCTACGATTGGGCACATCCTTCCTGTATCTACCCTGTCAAGTCCTGTTAGAATTTTATAGGTTTCTATGAGATTCCCCCCTCACTCTCCTGAACTCCAGCGAATATAATCCTAACTGACTCAATCTCTCCTCATACGTCAGTCCTGCCATCCCAGGAATCAGTCTGGTAAACCTTCGCTGCACTCCCTTTGTAGCAAGAACATCCTTCCTCTGATAAGGTGACCAAAACTGCACACAATATTCCAGGTGTGGCCTCACCAAGTCCCTGTATAATTGCAGCAAGACATCCCTGCTTCTGTACTCGAATCCTCTCCCTATGAAGGCCAACAAATCATTTGCCTTTTTTACTACCTGTTGCACCTGCATGCTTACCTTCAGCGACTGGTGTACAAGAACACCCAGGTCTCCTTGCATATTCCCCTCTCTCAGTTCATAGCCGTTCAGATAATCTGCCTTCCTGTTTTTGCTTCCAAAATGGATAACCTCACATTTATCTACATTATACTGCATCTGCCATGCATTTGCCCAGAGACTCAACTTGTCTAAATCACCCTGAAGCCTCTCTGCATCCTCCTCACAACTCACCCTCCCACCCAGTTTTGCATCATCTGCAAATTTGGAGATATTTTTAGTTCCCTCATCTAAATCATTAATATATATTGTGAATTCCTGACCCAGTCTCGCATATATGTGACTCCAGACCCACAGCAATGTGGTTGACTGCTAACCATCCACTGAAATGGCCTAGCAAGCTACTCAGTAAAATCAAATAAGAATAAGACTGGATGAGCCACCCAGCAATAGACCTAGGCACCGAAAGCCACAGAAGCACACCCTGGCCAGTCAATGCTGCAAAGTCCTCCTCAGTAACATCTGGGGACTTGAGCCATCCCACAGACTAGTCAGGCAATAGCCTGACTTAGTCATACTCAACACATCAGACCTTACAGCCAATGTCTCAGACTCCTCCATCACCATCCCTGGGTATGTCCTGTTCCACTGGCAGGACAGACCCAGCAGAGGTGACGGCACATTGGTATACAGTCAAGAGGGCAATGCCTTGGGAGTCCTCAACACTGACTCTAGACCCCATGAAGTCTCGTGGCATCAGGTCAAACATGGACAAGGAAACTTCCTGCTGATTACCACCTGCCGCCCTCCCTCAGCTGATGAATCACTGCACCTCTGTGCTGAACACCACTTGGAAGAAGCAGTGAGGGTAGCAAGGACACAATGTACTCTGGGTGGGGGACTTCAATGTCCATCACCAAGAGAGGCTCGGTGCCACCACTACTAACTGAGTTCTGAAGGACATAGCTGCCAGACCGGTCTGTGACAGGTGGTGAGAACCAATAAGAGAACCAATCTGCTTCACCTCCTCCTCGCCTATCTACCTGTTGCAGATGCATCTGTCCATGACACTATTGGTAGGAGTGACCACAGTGCAGTCCTTGTGGGGAAAAAGCTCCGTCTTCGCACAGAGGATACCCTCCATCATGTTATGTGGCACTACTGCCATACTAAATAGGATAGATTCAGATCAGATCTCGCTGCTCAAAACTGGATGTCCATGTGATGCTGTTAGACATCAGCAGCAGTCGAATTGTGCTCAACCACAATCTGTAACCTCATGGCCCAGCATATCCCTCACTCTACCATTACCATCAAGCCAGAGAATTCGCCCTGGTTGAATGAGGTGTGCACAAGAGCAGCATCGGGTGTACTTAAAAATGAAGTGCATACCTGGTGAAGCTAAAACGCAGGATTACATGTATACTAAACAGCTCAAGTAGCATGCGATATAGCAAAGCGATCCCACAAGCAATGGATCAGATCAAAGCTCTGCAGTCCTGCCCCATTCAGTCATGAATGGTGGGGGACAATTAAACAAATAATCATTGGAGGAGGCTCCACAAAGCTCCCCATCCTCAATGATGGAGAAGCCCAGCACGTCAGTGGAAAAGATGAGGCTGAAGCATTTTCAGCCATCTCCAGTCAGGAATGCTGAGTGGATGATCCATCTCAACCTCCTCCTGAGGTGTTGTGTGGCACTACCGCCATACTAAATAGGATAGATTCAGATCAGATCTCGCTGCTCAAAACTGGATGTCCATGTGATGCCATTAGACATCAGCAGCAGTCGAATTGTGTTCAACCACAATCTGTATCACAGATGCCAGTCTTCAACCAATTCGATTTACTCCACGTGATGTCAAGAAATGGCAGAAGGAATTGGATACAGCAACGGTTATGGGCCTTAACTGTAGTATTGAAGACTTTAGCTCCAGCTGCGCACCTAATCAAGCTGTTCCAGTACAACTGCAACACTGGCATCTACCCAACAATATGGAAAATTGCCCAGGTATGTCCTGTCCACAAAAAGCAGGACAAATCCAATCCAGCTAATTACTGCCCCATCAGCCTACTCTCAATCGTCAGCAAGGTGATGGAAGATGTTGCTAACAGTGCTATTAAATGGCACTTACTCAGCCAAAGCTGCTCACCAATACTTAGTTTGGGTTTTGCCAGGGCGACTCAGCTCCAGACTTCATTACAGCCTTGATCCAAACAAGGACAAAAGAGCTGAAGTCAGGAGGTGAGGTGAGAGGGACTGCCCTTGATCTCAAAGCAGCATTTGACCAAGTGTGGCGTCAAGGAGCTATGGCAAAACTGGACTCAATGGGAATCGGGAAAACTTTCCGCTGATTGGAGTCATGCCTAGCACAAAGATTATAGTCGTTGTTGGAGGCCATTCATCTCAGCCCTAGGACATTGCTGCAGGGGTTTCTCAGGAGAGTGACCTACGCCTAATCATCTTCAGCTGCTTTATCAATGACCTTCCCTCCATCATAAGGTCAGAAGTGGGGATGTTCTCTGATGATTGCACAGTAATTAGTTCCGTTCAGAGCTCCTCAGATATTGAAGCTGTCCTTGCCGATATGCGGCAAAACCTGGACAACATTCAGGCTTGGGCTGATAAATGACCAGTAGGATTTGTGCCACCCAAATGACCGGCACTGACCATCACCAACAAGGAAGAATCGTACATTGTCCCCTTGACATTTAATGGCATTACCATCGCTGAATCCTCCACCATCAACATCCTGGGCATTACCATTGACCAGAAATATAACCGAACTACTCATAGAAATACTGTGGCTACAAGAGCAGGCCAGAGGCTGGGAATTCTGTGACAAGTAACTCGCCTCCTGACTCCCCAAAACCTGTCCAGCATCTACAAGACACACGTCAGCAGTCTTATGGAATACTCTTCCCTTTCCTGAATGCTCCGTCATTGAATACAGTTAAGGCTGGAGTAGGCAGATTTTTGGTGTCTCAGGGTTCAAGGGATATGGCGAGCAGGTAGGAAAGTAGAGTTGAATCCTAAGATCAGCCATGATTATTTTGAATGGCGGAGCAGGCTCGATGGGCCAGATGGTCTACTCCTCCTATTTCTTGTGTTCTTATGAGTGCAGCTCCAACAGCACTCAGGAAGCTCAATACTATCCAGGACAAAGCAGTCCGTTTGTTCAGCACCCTATTCACTACCTTAAACATTTACTCCTGCCACCAGCAGCGCATAGTGGTAGCAGTGTGTACCATCTACAAGATGCATTATAGCAACTCACCAAGCCTGCTTCATCAGCACCTTCCAAACCCGCAACCTCTACATTCCTAGAAGGACAAAGGCTGCAGGTGCGTGGGAGCACCGCCACCTGCAAAATCCCCTCCAAGCCACATACCATACTGACTTGGAACTGTATCGCCGTTCCTTTGCTATCGCTGGGTCTAAATTCTGGAACTCCCCCCTCCGCCTCCATCACCACTAACAGCATTGTGAATTTACCTACGCCATACGGACTGCGGCGGTCAAGAAGGTGGCTCACCACCATTTTTTTGAGGGCACTTATGGATGGGCAAAAAATGCCAATGGCAATCACATCCCAAGAACTATTAAAGGAAACAAAATAGAAGGTGTGATGGGGTGAAAGGCAGGAGAAATTAAATGACAAAAGAGATGATGGCGCAAGGCAAAAGGAGGTGATAGCGAAGGGTATGTGCATTAACCATTTTTTTTTTTAGTCATCATGATGATTGTTTATGAACACCCCAGAGTTCCATTTCCCTTTTCCAGTGACCTTTATAGACTATTAATCAACTTTGAGGATTTATTCTTCTGGGCAACTAAACCCCTTTGCTCTTCCCTGTATTATAGAATCATATGTACAGTGCAGGAGGAGACCATTCAGCCCACTGTCCCTGTGCAGGCTGTTTGAAAGAGCAATCCAATTAGGCCAATTCCACTTCTCCATAGCCCTGCATGTTTTTCCCCTTCAAGTAATTGCTCAAAATCGAAAATTTACCATTTACGGCATATTTCTAGTCATCATGTTCTCAATGTATTAGCTCACATTATCTTTATTAAACTGTATTTGCCCATTCTCTTAGCCTGTTTGTCTCCCTTTAGTCAGCATCAGAAGATTGTGGGTTCAAGCCCTACTCTAGAGACTTGAGCACATCAACTGGTCTGACGCTCCCAGTGCAGAAGTGATAGAGTGCTGCACTGTCAGAGGTGTCATCTTTCAAATGAGACAGGTAGACATAACCTATACCATGGCACTATTCAGAGAAGAGCAATGGAGTTCTCCCATTGACCATATTTCTACCTCAACCAACATCATTAAAATAGGTTATCTGGCCATTTATCGTATTGCTGTTTGTGGGAGTTTGCTAGCTGATGATTGGCTGTTGTTTCCGAAGTTACACAGGGATTACAGTTTAAAAGTACTTCATTGACTATGAAGCATTCTGTGCATCCTGAGGTTGTAAAAAGTGCTGTATAAATGCAAGTTCAATCTTTCTCACAATGTCCTGCCTTCTTGCTGCTACTTGGCTGCTGCTCCTAATTTGATATAATCATCAATATTTGGTATCCACCCCAGGGGCACTGCACTAGCTGCCGCTTGCCTGTCTGAGAACCATCAATTTATTATTGTTGTGGTATTGTGATGGTTGTGGTTGTTGGAAGCAAATCATCTAAGCTCCAGGACTTTGCTGTAGGAGTTCTTCAGGATAATGTCCTAGGCCCAACGATCGTCAGCTGATTCATCAATGACCTTCCTTCCATTCTAAGGTCAGAAGTGAGGATGTTCGCTGATTGTGCAATGTTCAGCACCATTTGCAACTCCTCAGACACTGAAGAGCTCTTTGTATGCAGCAAGGCCTGAACAAAATTCAGGCTTGGGCTGATAAGTGGCAAGTAACATTTGCGCTACACAAGTGCCAGGCAATGACCATCTCCAACAAAAGAATCTAACCATCTGCCCTTGACAATCGATGGCATTACCATTGTTGAATTCCCCACTATCAACATCCTGGGGGTTCCATTGAGTAGAAACTTAACTAGACCAGCCATGTAAATACTGTGGCTACAAGAGTAGGTCAGAGACCAGGTATTCTGCTGTAACTCACCTCCTGACTCTCCTAAGCCTGTCCACCGTCTACAAGGCACACGTCTCCACTTTCCTGGATGAGTGCAGCTCCAACAACATGAAGCTCAACATCATCCAGAACAAAGCAGCCTGCTTGATCGGCGCCCCATCCACCACTTTAAACATTCACTGTCTCCACCACCAGTGGACATTGGCTGCAGTGTGTACCATCTACAAGATGCACTGTAGCAACTCGCCGAACCTACCAAACCCACAACCTCTATCACCTACAAGAACAAGGGCAGCAGACACATGGGAATACCACCACCTACCTGCAAGTTCCCCTCCAAGTCGCACACCATCCTTACCTGGAACTGTATCACCATTCCTTCACTGTCGCTGGATCAGGAACCTGGAATTCTCTCCCTGATAGCACTGTGGGTGTACCTACACCACATGGACTGCAGCAGTTCAAGAACGTGGCTCATTACCACCTTCTCAATGAGTGCTAAATGAGTATTTTGCATCAGTATTCACCAAAGAGAAGGACTTGGTGGATGATGAGCCTAGGGAAGGGAGTGCAGATAGTCTCAGTCATCTCATTATCAAAAAGGAGGTGGTGTTGGGTGTCTTGCAAAGCATTAAGGTAGATAAGTCCCCAGGGCCTGATGGGATCTACCCTAGAATACTGAGGGAGGCAAGGGAAGAAATTGCTGGGACCTTGACCGAAATCTTTGCATCCTCATTGGCTAAAGGTGAGATCCCAGAGGACTGGAGAATAGCCAATGTTGTGCCTTTTGTTTAAGAAGGGTGGTAAGGATAATCCAGGAAATTATAGGCCGGTGAGCCTTACGTCAGTGGTAGGGAAACTATTAGAGAGGATTCTTCGGGACAGGATTTACTCCCATTTGGAAACAAACAAACTTATTAGTGAGAGACAGCATGGTTTTGTGAAGGGGAGGTCGTGTCTCACTAATTTGATTGAGTTTTTTGAGGAAGTGACGAAGATGATTGATGAAGGAAGGGCAGTGGATGTTGTCTATATGGACTTCAGTAAAGCCTTTGACAAGGTCCCGCATGGCAGACTGGTACAAAAGGTGAACTCACACGGGATCAGAGGTGAGCTGGCGAGATGGATACAGAGCTGGCTCGGTCATAGAAGACAGAGGGTATCAGTGGTTGGGTGTTTTTCTGAATGGAGGGATGTGACTAGTGGTGTTCCGCAGGGATCAGTGCTGGGACCTTTGCTGTTTGTAGTATATATAAATGATTTGGAGGAAAATGTAGCTGGTCTGATTAGTAAGTTTGCGGACGACACAAAGGTTGGTGGAGTTGCGGATAATGATGAGGATTGTCAGAGGATACAGCAGGATATAGATCGGTTGGAGACTTGAGCGGAGAAATGGCAGATGGAGTTTAATCCGGACAAATGTGAGGTAATGCATTTTGGAAGGTCTAATGCAGGTGGGAGGCATACAGTAAATGGCAAAACCCTTAGGAGTATTGACAGGCAGAGAGATCTGGGCGTACAGGTCCACAGGTCACTGAAAGTGGCAACGCAGGTGGATAAGGTAGTCAAGAAGGCATACGGCATGCTTGCCTTCATCGGTGGGGGCATAGAGTCTAAAAATTGGCAAGTCATGTTGCAGCTGTACAGGCCACGCTTAGAATATTGCGTGCAATTCTGGTAGCCATACTACCAGAATGACATGGAGGCTTTGGAGAGGGTACAGAGGAGGTTTACCAGGATGTTGCCTGGTCTGGAGGGCATTAGCTATGAGGAGAGGTTGGAAAAACTCGGATTGTTTTCACTGGAACGACGGAGGTGGAGGGGCAACATGATAGAGGTTTATAAAGTTATGAGCGGCATGGACAGAGTGGATAGTCAGAAGCTTTTTCCCAGGGTGGAAGAGTCAGTTACTAGGGGACATAGGTTTAAGGACATAGGGGCAAAGTTAAGAGATGTGCGAGGCAAGTTTTTTACACAGAGGGTGGTGAGTGCTTGGAACTTGCTGCCAGGGGAGCTGGTGGAAGCAGATACGATAGCGACGTTTAAGAGACATCTTGACATATATGAATAGGAAGGGAATAGAGGGATATGGGCCCCGGGAGTGCAGAAGGTTTTAGATTAGACAGGCATCAAAATCGGCGCAGGCTTGGAGGGCCGAATGGCCTGTTCCTGTGCTGTACTGTTCTTTTTTCTCAAGGGCAATTAGGGATGGGCAATAAATGCTGGCCTTGCCAGCGACGCTCACATCCCACGAATGGATAAAAGAAAAAATATTGCCACTTTTCTTCCTTCTCCGTTACCTCTGCAATTTCTGTTGAAGTGAGGCACAAGCCTCAGTCCTGTTATATCAGGCAGTTAACCAGGTCTGTTGACTGCTATCTGACTGCGGTTCGGTCCCTAGTAAACAAGCATTTGAATCCTTAGTGAAAAACCGACACTGTTGTTGAAATTGGCCATAACTTTGTGTTTCCAAAAAGAAAGGAAAAACCTGCAAACTGGTTGCTTGACTTTGGTGAGAATATCTGTCCTCAGCTCTAATGTATGCAATCGGACCTTTTAGATAGTAATTCCGTATGCTGATAATATGAACCTTACTAAGTGCATGAAACTTACGCCCAGGGAATTTGGGTGTTTGGCTCAGAGAAATGCTTTTAGCAGTTGTGTGTCTGTACCAGGAGTTCTATAAAATGATAACTTGAGTTTTTTCCATGTGAAGTGGTTCACATACTTCCTTCGTGATGCAGAAGTGCATCGGCATTTTTCATTGGGTGTAGTTCCATGAGCGCTTGACGTTCTGTTACCCCCTTCGGATGATCTGCATTAACAGGCTATTCAACCATGTAAGCATTCATAGGCCAACCTAATGCTGTCCTCCACAAACATGTACTTTCTAGTAATAGGTGTGAACACCCTACTGTACTTCCTTTCCCACCCCCCTAGCTCAGTTCCCCAGTTGCTGCCGATCTGGATAGTGTGTAACAGATGCATTATATTACATCTATCCACATACCACACGCTGCTTCCGAGTTAGAGTCTGGATACAACTGGGCAAGAAGGTTCAGATCCAGTTTTGCTCAACACTGTACCCTGACAGGGTTGTTGAACACTGAATGCTGCAGATGCACAGCAGTTGGATGTAAAGTACAGGTTAACGTTTTGGTTGCAGACCCCAATCAGAACTCTGCAAAGTGTCTCATCTGCTATTTTGTTTCAGTTGCTGCTGACCAGCTGTATATTTTGAACATGTTTTGCTGGGCAGAAAGTTTATTGCCTGTATTTTTGTACATAGATCAAAGTCTTATTACGCAAAGGAGAAAAAATCAGCCAGTGATTGGCAGTAGAATTGGAGTATTACTAATTTTCCTCCCAATCCACAACTTAAAATTTGAGTTTCATGCTGTCAAACAGTTGGGTACAGCTTTGCTATAAAAGTTCCATGCAGCAAGTATCTTCTGCTGGAAAGTGGGTAAATACTCCATGAGCGAGTGCTCTCTGCTTGTACTCTCAGTCCAACACAGTTGCTTGCAGAGCTATACTGGCAGAGACATGCTCATAGCAGATTGCCTGCCTTCTCTCCCCAGCGGAGAGAAGTGAAATAGGGTGAGGAGTGAATCATTCATGGGAAGGCCAATAAATAAAGAAAAAACAAGTCTTGTGTTTATAGAGTGCCTTTTACGTCCCAAAGTGTTTCATAACCAGTGGAATATTTTTTGAAATGTATTCACTATTGTAATGTCGGGAAACACTGCCGCCAGTTTGAGAACAGCAAGCTTCCACAAGCAGCAATGACCAGATGACCTGTTTTGTTGATTTGGTTGGTTGGTGAGATCCTTATAATTTTTGGCCGCGTGTATTTCATTTGAGATTGTTTTGTTCGTCTAGTTTGATGTTGGTTTCTCATTTTCCTGTCAGTATTGTTATGAGCGGCTTCTATATTTTTAAAATATGTTTTAACTTGTGGAAATGGATACATTTGGAAGCCTGAAGAAAATCTGGACTTTGTTTTTTCTTTCGGGTCATTGAAAGGACACTTGACTGAAAACACTTACTGGAAGAATCAAGGAGTGCTTAAAAACAAGCTCTACTGGAGATCACCTGCTTTAAGATAAATAAACAACAGGAACCTTAAACTAAGGGGCGATGTTTATAGAGAAGCCACATGTCAAGGTTTATGGAGGTCAGGAGGTTGACTTTCTGTTTTGGGGTTTGGCTTGTTTTCAGTTCAGGTTGGGGTGTGAACTGTTTTGAAGACAGTTGGTGGTTTGGCCTGCCAGGAAAAAAAGAAACTCCAGCTCATTTTGCCTGCACCTCTCTCAGACCCTGAGAGGTCCAGTGTGTCAGCTTCTCTTTCTCCCTGTATTTGGAAAACACTGCAATTCAATTGTGTGCTGGCTGAAACCCCTGATGCCGCATTTCTCCTGGGAAGCCTAACAAACTATATCTCAACATCTCCAGAACGAACTGCTTCTGAAAAGATCCCAGTGACCTGTCACCGTATACCCAGATGCCAGACCAAAATGGACAACTGACATCTTATCTCTTTTTTTTCGTAAAGAATTAGCAAGTATTTGGCCACAGTATTTTTATTTTGTCTTTTCCTTGTAACAGACTGCTGCAGAGAAAATTTCTGTATTTTTTTGCTATGTTTGAGAGTTTGTGTGTGGGGGTTTTAAAAGGGAACTTTCATATTTCAATCTGTTAATGCTTTGCTTCATTGCTGGATAAGTCTTGTTTTATAATAAACTGGTAACTTTGTTATTTATTAAAGAAACCTGGTTGATATAGTTTATTCTGGGATAGAGTACAGCGTATGATTGACTGCATCGGTAACTGGGTATACGTTTAAATATATGGTGTGACCTGTGGAGAAGTGGAACTAGAAAAGACAGTGTACTTCTCCCACCTCAGTCGTAACAGTATGGTGAACTGAGAAGATTATACTTCTACTTACCATCTTGTTTGCTGGAACAACAGACAAACCCTGCAAAATGTCCCGTTTAACCTTCCGCTTGACCACCAGTGTAGCACTGCATTCCCAGTTCCCTGTCTGCCCTGTTAGATGAATGCATTGCACTATTTTGAGAAAGAGCAGGAAGTTTTTCCCAGTGTCCCAATATTTATCCCTTAACCAACATAACTTTTTTTTAAAAATTGGTCAATATCTCATTGTGGGATCTTGCTATGTACAGATTGGTGGCCACATTTCCTGCATTACAACAGTGATTATGCTTCACATGTACTTCATTTATTGTAAAGAGCTTTGGGATGTCCTGAGGTCGTGAAAGGTATAAATGCAAGTTCTTTATTTCTTTCCTCACTAAGCCACCAGAGAGAGATACACAGCTCAGTGTTGCACTGAGACATTCGCACCAGTTTGTCAGCTGATCTCAGCCAGACTTGCATTGAGGAGTTAGTGATGCTTTACTCCCACATTTGCTTTTCTATGCTGGAAATTGTCGCTGAGAAAGCAACACTTACTGGATGTGATGCCTCACAGTGTTGAATAGTCAGAAGTTCATTATGAAGACTTTTTTTAATTACTTAATGGGATATGGCCATTGCTGCCAAGGTCAGGATTTATTATCCATCCCTAGTTGCTCTTGAGAAGGTGGTGTTGAGCTGTCGCATGGAAAAGCTGCAGTCTGTGTGATGAAGGTGCTCCGATAGTGCTGTTAGGAAGGGAGTTCCAGGTTTTTGACCCAGCGGCAATAAAGGAACAGCGATGTATTTCCAAGTCAGGATGGTGTGTGACTTGGAGAACTTGCAGGTGGTGTTCCCATGCACCTGTTGCCCTTGACCTTCTAGATGGTAGAGGTCGCGTGTTTGGAAGGTGCTGTTGAAGAAGCCCTGGTGAGTTGCTGTAGTGCATCTTGTAGATGGTACACACTGTAGTTGTAGTGCACTAGTGGTGGAGCGAGTGAATGTTTAAGATCTGATTTACCAGGGTAACATTTTTTTAAATAAGAATTGTATAAAAGTCTGACATTCCAGAGCTGCTGATGGATGAGGCAGAGTGGCCATGATGAGATTTTACATTAATCGCTACAGCAAGTGTTATCTTCCTTAAATAGATTTAGGCGCAATAAGGGATGGTAAGCTACCCAAGCTCTTTGCTAGATTAAATGGTTAGCAGAAATGTTTTTTTATAGAAAAAGAATGTGACACTTCTGTTGCATGGAGACAAGCTGGGTTGTTCTCAGGGCAAAGAAGGTTAAGGGAAGGTTTGATGGAGCTGTTCAATATCCTGAAGGACTTTGATAGGGTAAATAAGGAGGAACTGTTTCCAGTGATAGAAACATCAGTAACCAGATAATTGGTAAAAGAACCAGGAGGGAGATGAGGAGAATTTGTTTTCGCACAGTGAGTTGCTGCCTGAAAGGGTGGTGGAAACGGATTCAGTAATAATTTCCAAGGGAATTGGATAAGTGCTTGAAAAATAAAAGATGCATAGTTGTGAGGAAAGCACAGGGAAGTGCGACTAATTGGATAACTCTTGCAAAAATGCAGCATAGGCATGATGGGCCAAATGACGTCCTTTTGTGCTGTGTCATTCTGTGATATAATTAATAACTATGTAATGCTGGGTCATGATGGAGGTGGTTTATCACTTCACAGTGCTGTTTAATCAGTAATCGTGTACTCGCCATGTTGAGCCCTTCAGTGTTTGAATGCCAGTGAATCCAGAGGCAAGCTCAGTCTGCTGTTTCTGGTCTAACAATCCGTCTTACCTCATGGCTACTTCTGATCCACTTTGCTTAATTGTATTAGATACCTTTGGTTCATGTTTTTAGTACCCATTCTTGGGATGTGGCCGTCACCAGCAGGGCCAGCATTTATTGTCCATCCCAAGTGCCTTAAACTGGTAGTCGGCCTCCTTGATCTGCTGGGAACAGTAGACCACTTCGGAGGGCAGTTATAATTCAACCACAGTGGTGTGCGATTGGACTTGTGTCTTGGACAGATCAGGTAAGGATGGCAGGTTTCCTTCCCTAGAGGATATTAGTGAACCAGTTGGCTATTTATGATAATCCACTAGCTTCATGGCCACCTTTACCGACACCTTTTTATTTCCAGCATCTTTTAACTGCCACGGTGGGATTTTAACTCGTTCACAGGAACGAGCAGAGAAGGCTGAGGGGAGATATGATTGAGGTATACAAAATTATGAGGGACATTGATAGGTTAGATAGGAAGATGTTTTTTCCCTTAGCGGAGGTGTCAATAACCAGGGGGCATAGATTTAAGGTAAGGTGCAGGAGGTTTAGAGGGGATTTGAGGAAAAATGTTTTAACCCAGAGGGTGGTTGGAATCTGGAACGCACTGCCTGAAGAGGTGGTAGAGGCAGGAACCCTCACAACATTTAGGAAGTATTTAGTTGAGCACTCGAAACACCATAGCATATAAGGCTACGGGCCAAGTGCTGGAAAATGGGATTATAATAGTTAGGTGCTTGATGGCCGGCACAGACACGATGGGCTGAAGGGCCTGATTCTGTGCTGTATAGCTCTTATGACTCTAAGGGGAAAAAATTATATGACAATGGGAAAAGACTAGGGGAGTGGGACTAGTTGGAAATCTTTCGAAAAGCTGCTACAAGCATAATGAGCCAAGTGGTGTCCTCCTGTGTTGTGTCATTCTATGTTCTCTGGATGATTAGTCCAATAATTTAACCACTATGCTACTGTACTCTGGCAGTAACAGATCACTGATTGCTGACCTTAAACCCAAAAATGAATCTTTCCTTTGCTTCCAGGGGAGAAACCGTACATCTGTGAAATCTGTGGCAAGAGCTTCACCAGTCGACCAAACATGAAACGCCATCGCCGGACGCACACAGGCGAGAAGCCGTACCCGTGCGACGTCTGCGGTCAGCGCTTCCGCTTCTCCAACATGCTGAAGGCGCACAAGGAGAAGTGCTTCCGGGTCACCAACCCCATCACTGCAGACAGCAACCCCCTGAGCCTCACTTCTGCCACGCCTCCCAATTCCAGCAACCCCCTCATCTCCCATCCCCAGTCACACCCTCACTCCCTTCCTCTACCTCTCCTCCACTCCCTCCCTTCAACTCTCCCCCCTCCTCCACACCTCCCGCCACCACCTCCCCTCTTTCCAGCCGGACGGATAAATGCCAACAACAATTGAATGGCTGTGGTGTTTTTTCCTCTCCAAACGAAAGAAGAGACAAGTGACTGTAGCAAACAGTCAGAAACGCGCACCAGGTGTGACGCTGAATATATTCTGTTACCTGGAAGGAATATAACCAAAGGGGCGTACTTAACAGATGGGGACTAAGAGTCAAACAACCTTGAAAAAAGATCATGACTGATTTATGTAACAAAAAAACTATTTTGGTGTATTATTTACAGTAAGGATGTAGACAAAGGATTTTTGTTTTTAATGTCATATAGGACTAAAGGCTGTTATCAAGTAGTCTGAACGATTTTTAAAGGCATCTATAGACTTAAACCGCTCTCACTAAAAAAAAAAAACTTTTGTGTTCAAATTTTCAAATATCCCTGCAGCATATAATGCAAGAAGGACATGTACAGATTTAATGCAGAGTGCAACCGGAGAGCAAAGAAGTTAAGCAAACGGCCCTTCATAAATGTATTCATATACTTAACTAGCAAGGTATTGTGGGATTCTTCCCCTTCCTGCTCTTTCTCCCCCCACCCCCCAACTACCTCCCCATCCCTTCGAGCCTCCAATCTGTAACTTGCTATTTTTTTAAACAAGTGTTTAGTTAAGTAAAGCAAGCTGTGCTTGTGTGTAGCAAGTTTAACCATATACTGCGGCGCGCCTAACAAATTTGACGTTTTAGCAGCCATTGTTGTGTATAAGTGAACCGGAACAGTGTTTATTTTACCATGGACTGTTGGCCTACCACAGTAGCAACTGCGGTGAGAAGCTAAGAATTGGTGGAACCGAGAGGTTCCAGCTTGTGGTCAAGTACAGAAACCAAAGAGAGGAGGACTGGCAAGATCAGTCACAGAAGTAGGGCTTCTCCCTTAGGCTGTTAGGGACCTGGATGGATTGTAAAAATGTGCTTCCCTCCACCAACACCACCCCGTTTCCCCCAACCCCACCTAGGCCAGTTCACCTTACTGTCTGTTTTGCCTCCAAAATTTGTGAACATCTTTGGGGAACCCTTTCTACTTTCTTCAGAAGACCAAGTTAGCACTTGATGATCATAAGCACTGTAGCTTTTAATAGGAAAGCAAAGCTAATAAATGTGGAAACAAACCTTTTCTTTCAATTATTTGAAGTGTAGTGGAAGGACAGACCATTCCAATAGATCTCTCAGAACTGATCAGAGGAGTTTGAGGCCTATTAGTCATAAAAAGGGCGGCGCAGTGGTTAGTACCACAGCCTCACAGCTCCAGTGACCCGGGTTCAATTCTGGGTACTGCCTGTGTGGAGTTTGCAAGTTCTCCCTGTGTCTGCGTGGGTTTCCTCCGGGTGCTCCGGTTTCCTCCCACAGCCAAAAGACTTGCAGGTTGATAGGTGAATTGGCCACTATAAATTGCCACTAGTATACGTAGGTGGTAGGGGAATATAGGGACAGGTGAGGATGTGGTAGGAATATGGGATTAGTGTAGGATTAGTATAAATGGGTGGTTAATGGTCGGCACAGACTCGGTGTGCCGAAGGGCCTGTTTCAGTGCTGTATCTCTAAATCTAAATCTAAAAAATGAAATTAGTTATTGCCGTTCTGGAGGAAATGCAGTAATTCTGTGCTGCGCCAAATAGGAATGGATGTAATGGACTGGTCTGAAAAGCAGCACGCAGTAGAAGTCCAACAAGGAGCATCAGGGTGTAGAAACGACAGCAACAAGAAATATTGGCGAATGTTGCAGCTGGTGTCAGGGCTTTTGTTCTGTTCATCGCCCTTAAACCTTGAGAGATCCGGGGGAAAAAGAAAGACAAGATGATGAAGTTCTCTTGCAATTTGTTGCCTTAAAGGACTCGTGTATTGAGTTGCAAAGTTAGGTAGACATGGTCGAGCTAATAGTACATATGGTTGCACAGCACAGGGATGTTTCTATCCCTCGTCCTGCTACCATCATCAAATGTAGCTGAAGTTCAGTCATCTAAACCATATGATGGGTTTAGATCTAAGGTCTGGTCAAATTAGAAGTGTGACTTGGTGCCAGAATTGGGAGTTCTCTTTTGTGTTTGGAACTAAGGGATACCAGTAGCCCAGTTACATCAGTGGCTTGCACTGTGTCTGATGTAGGAGTTTCAACACATACTTCAGTGAGTATTTCAGATAGTGCCTTCGTCATTACATCGCTAATCTAGGATTAAAACCTCCTTGATTTAGTTCCCCCCTGACCAAGGCCTTTTTTTTTTTTTACTGGCAAAGATCCAGTATACTTGTAACCCTACTTACAAGAGCGAGTGAACACTTGTGATTGATGGTTGACAGGTGCTAGACCCTAGTCGAGCTTTTGATTTGGTAACCCTTCCAGTAACTGTTCAGGTGGGTTGTACGATAAATCTAGGGGTATGAACTGCATTGCTGCCGCATCCTTCCTGTTACAGAATCCTGTTTGCCTGCGACAACTTGACTTCAAAATTGGTGTGGTTCTGAAAAGTGCACTTTTGTAAGAAGTATTGAGGGAGGAGAACAGATAGGTGCAGTCTTCCATTGGCAGGCCTGATACTGCTGCTGCACATACCTTACCGGAACAGTCTTATGCTTGACACAGCTCTCTGGTTGTGGGAGGTTTTCACAATCCACGTGTAGCTCTTTCAGAGGAGTCCCTGAAAACCTAACCATTTCCATGTGCTGCCATTTTAATTTACTTCTGTTCTGCTGGTCTAATGGGTATTGGCATCCCTTCAAACTTGAACACTAATCTAGATTTTTAAAGCATTATTATGAGGAGAGTTGTGGGCAATCTCACTTACTTCAATAGGCCCAACTAAAGCTGCAGTAATTGCTTCCTTTGGGGCTTACAAGAGGCCTTGGATTTCAGAACGACTTTGAGTTGAATCAGGTGCACACTACACTACATCCCTGTCACAGGTTAATCTTTGTGCAATTATTAAATCTCCCACCCCCAGACTTCTCTACCCACCCTTAAGACCGACCAAGTGGGTCATGAAGCAGGATTGAAAAATAATAATTCAATTGAAATAATTAAATCAGGAATGATTACTCAATTTAATTGATGGTAGGCTGCTTTAACAATATAAATCACTATTTTGCACCCGGGTGGGAGCTTGGGGGTAAGAAATTCTCTGTTTCTGAACTGCAGATGTTAGAAAAATCATTACTACATTTAATGGTAAGTACCAGCGGAGCAAAGTATGTTTGCAAGTGCACTGTAAGTCACAAGCTATTTTTGTCACAGAATTTAAAGTGCAGTATTTGTCATTGTACAGAGGAGAGGAGGAATATGTCAGTTTAAGCATCGCAGTATTTTTAATGTGCTCTTATCGGATACAGACTTTAAAATATTAAATAAAATAAAAAGTTGGTTATTGTAAAGACATAGGACTTTTTTAATATTAAATGTTTTTGATACTTTTGAATTCTGCCTATTTTGCTCATCAAAGAGAAAAAGGAAATTAAGGACAACTGCACCTTTTAGCAATAGCAATCTATGGGATGGGCGTCCTTCTGCTTATTTCAGTATTGATGATTCAGCGCTTTTTTGCCGATTTTTTTTTTTTTAATTGCAATTTAACGTTCTAACATAGGAGCCCTCGGCTGTTTATTAGTTTGTAAACCTGCTAAATCTCAGTCTCATCAGTGCAGCGCAAGGTTGTAGAGTGCTGGCCTGTTATAGGATCCACCACAGTGGCTGCAGACTTTCTTCCAAGTTTGCAATTTGGGACAAAGCTATGAACGAAGGAGAATTGTGGGATCCTTTGCACAAAATGGTACAATGTGAATCATTCAGTTCCGCTGTTCCTTTTCCTTCAGATCCTGGAATTTAATTTGTATGGAACTTTCACTTATATATAATATATATACATATATTCACTAATAGCCACATGCTATTCCGCCAGAGGGAGTGGTGATATTCTGTGCTTCCTTTTGCAGTCTTCATCTCTATTAACTTTTTTTATTCCCTGCAATACATATCTCAATTATTTTTTTGTTTTTTTACAAATGTTTTGACAATTATCCCAAAGAAAGCAAAAAAATGACCATTGGCCGTTACAAAGCAAGAGAAATCTGTACAGGCAAATTATGTATTGTACCCAAGCGCAGTTACCAAAACTGCAGCTGTGTGAGTCTCAGTGACACCTTAAAGAGGACTTCATTGGTCTTTTCAGAGGCGCTACCTGTGAACATCACATTTTTGCCACAATTGATTTTTTTTTAAATAACATTTTAAGCACCGGTTCCAATTGCAACAAGTTCTGGAACCCATCCCACTGTTGATGAGGCTGTATTATCATTCCGTTCTTATGGAAGTACTTCAAGTTGACATGCTTTGTCCTGCCGAACTCCTGAGGCGATATTGAGTATAGGTTTGGTCTCCAGCTTTGTTCGTGAAGGTATTTTTTGTTAAAAATAACATTAAGTTCAAAGGCTGTTATTATGGTCAGCGTTTGAGAAGGCGGGGTTAACCAAAACCAGGTTAATGGCGAATTGGAACCTTTTAACCCTTTGTTGACATCCTTATTTTGCAGTGAATGTTACTTTTGCTGTACAAAACAAAATCATGGGTGAATTGATAAGCTTCGTTTAGGTAAGCTGTAATTACTCTGAAATCTTGCACCTTATCCCTAATACTCCTTCCTCCAAAGGACCACAGACGAGGGGGAAAAGAAACACTGCTTCATGCTGTAGTTATTCCACTATCTTGCGGAAAGATTTTCTTTTGAAGCGAGATTGTACTGATTTAGAAGGCTGCGTAGTACTACCTCATTCAGGTAGTGTTGTACAGCTTGTTGAATAGGGGAAAATGCTACAGTTAATATTCAGTGGATACATGGCCAAAATTTAGCTTGGCCCATTTAGTAAAGCATTAGGTTTAAGAAAAAAAAATAAAATCAAATTTGTGTATCAGTCATAAGTATGTTAATTCTATATTTTACTACATAAACACAACGTCTTAGTTATCTTGTGTACATAGCATTAATGTAGAATGTTGTAGTCTTGTGGTTTAAAGGAAGATTATGTCCATAGGTGCTACAATTACTAGTCTATATCTGTCATTTATGTATTGCTTAGTGCATAGTGTAGTCAGGATTTGCTGTCTAATTCCTGAGAAATAAATTCTTTCATTATAATAAAGTATGGTTTATGACTTGTATTTTAAAAATTATAGTTGTCAATCAACTTGGAGCTTATCGCAATCTTTGCACATTCTACCTCTAATTCAAAAGCCACTAATTCATCCTTTCCTGGGAGCTTGAAACTATAGATTTCCTTACCTCCCTCAGTCTTTTCTCCTTTCTTCAATCTTCAGTGTTTTTAAAACCCAAACTAGCCATATACTAATCATTAACGCAACAGCAAAACTTAGTGGATGCTGGAAATTTGAATTAAAACAGAAAATGCTGAAAGTACTCAGCAGGTTAAGCAGCATTTGTGTAGAGTGGAACAGTTAACATTTCAGGTCAATGACCTTTCATCAGAGCAGGAAGAAGTTGGAGATGTAACAGATTTTTGTTCTACATTGGAGTCTAGGGTAATGGGGGATAGACAGGAAAGTGGATTTGAGGCCACAATCAGATCAGCCATGATATTCTTGAATGGCAGAGCAGGTTTTGAGGAGCCAAGTGGACTTCTTCCTGCTCTTATTTCTTGTGTAGTAGGTTTAATGCAAATACAATGCAGGGAAAAAGGGAGGGGAGGAAAGAACAAAAGGGAAGGTCTGTGGTAGAGTGGAAGACATACAAATTAGGAGCAGGTGTAGGCCATTCCGTCCTTCGAGCCTGCTCCGCCATTCTATGAAATCATGGCTGATCAGAAGATTTTAAATGAGAAAATGGATATTGGTGCAAGGCAACAGGAGGTGGTAAAGGGACAAGTAAAGAAACGTCTGGAGGAGGTGTAAATGGCAACAGCAGGTTCTTTACCAGAAGCTGCTTTCCAAAAATATGGGGGCAGTGTTTATGATCAGAAATTGTTAAACTGTGCTGTGGCTGGAAGATTATAAAGTACCTAATCGAAAGATGAGGTGCCATTCCTCAAACTTTCATTGAGCTTCATTGGAACAGTGTTCCAAGGCCGAGGTCAGACTGGGAGTGGGACGGAGAATTAAAATGTCAAATAACCAGAAGATCGGGGTCACACTTGTGGACTGAAGAGAGGTGTTCAGCGAAACAATTCATCTTCTGGTCTTCCCAGTGTAGAGAAAACAGCATCGTGAGCAGTAAATGCCATATACTAAATAGGAAAGAAATACCAATACATTAGTAATGGTGGAAGCAGATGTGGTGAAAGGGCGGATGTTGCTTCTGTGTTTGCATAAGAAACTATCAGGTGTGATTAAGGAGTGGATTCATGCATTATGGAGGGAATGTCATCCTGTTGAATCTGGCGGAAATGGTGGAGGATGATGCGTTGAATATGGAGTGCTGATGGGGTGGTAGGTGAGGATAAGTATTACTGTGCTGGAAGGAGGGGAAGGGCTGAGGCCAGAAGTACAGGAAATAGAAATTATGTATTGAGGGCCCTGTCGACCACCATGGAGTGGAATCCTTGGTTGAGGAAAAAGAAAAACATATCAGAAGCACTGGAGTTGAAGCTGGAATCGTCAGAACACGTGACACAGGCTGAGAAATTTTGAGAATAGAGTCCTGAGAAGAAGTTGGGTGGGAGGAAGTAGCTGTGGTCAGTGGACTTATAACATACTAATTCTCAGCCTATCCCCAGAAACTAAGATCAAGAAATTGAGGAAGGGAAGGAAAGGGTCGGCGATGGACCATGTGAAGACGAGTGATGGAAATTGGAAACTAGTTGAGATTTTCTAGTTTAGAGCAAGAGCAGGAACAGGCACTGATACAGTCATCAATGTAACAGAAAAAGAGGCGGGGTGGGGGGGTGGGGGGAACCTGAGTAGGACTGGATCAAAGAATGTTCCACATATGCCATGAAATGGCAGGTATAGCTAGGACTCATATGGGTTCCCAAAGTGGCACCTTTTGGAGGAAGTGAATGGAGTCAAAGGAGAAGTTGTTCAATGTAACAAGTTCAAACAGGTGGAGGGGGGTGGTGGTGAATGGGAACTGGTTGGGTCTTTGTTCAAGTAGGAAGTGGAGAGCTCTCGGGCCATCCTGATCGGGGAATTGAGGTGTAGAGGGAGTGGACATCCATAGTGAAAAGGAAACTGTTAAAAGTGGCAGAGGGCCAAAGTCAGAAGAATTGCAGATGTAGGTCCCAATGCACTTTTTTCCCCTGTAGTTGCTGGGATTTTCCCAAGCTGCTGTTCTTGAGTTTCGGCAGTGAGCTTGGGCAGGCAGTATATCTGAACCTTATTCTGATCTTTCCAGATGTCTTTCACTTCCCAACAGTCATCACTGGACGACGATCAGAAGTGGAAACCCTGACTTTCACAAATTTGTTAGCTCGGTGATACTGAGGTCAATTGTGTCACTACAGCCACCCCAGCTCAGATCAACTAATTCTGCGGGCCTTCCTTATCTGTCCTCAACTTCTAAAAAGAAAAAAAAGTGTATTTTTCAGGGACTCCTGCCAATATCTGTGAGGGTTGTTGCCCTTGATCACGATGAATGACACCAACTGGATCGAGCACCTGTGCTCCAACCCCTTGGTCAAATAGCTGACTGGCAATCACTTTGTACATGCCTCATTTTGGTAGCCAACCCTTCGATTCCGATTGGACTGTGTGAACTTGCTGTGTTGTGTCCTGAAGGTTTGTTCTGGGTTCTGCGAAGCTGAGGAAGGAGTCGAGCCACATTGAGCAAACATAAAGGAACCTGATTAGCTAATTCTTGCAGGATTTAATCAGAAAGTGCCATTCCCTTGATTTTTTATTTTGTTACTTTGTACAGAGCTGTTCTGAAGGTGGGAAATGGTGTTCCTCAGGGATCGTCGCTGGGACCACTGGTTCACCGTCTACATCAACAATTCGGACTTGGGGAATTTTGAATACAATTTCAAAATTTGCAGGTGACACCAAATTTGGGACTGTACTCTATACTGAGGAAGACTGCAATAGAATACAAGACGACGTGAAAAAAACTTGCAGAATGGGTGTGTAATTGACAAATGAATTTAAATGTAGATAAGTGTGAGGTGGTTCAATTTTGTAGGAAGAATAAGGCCACGTACTGCTTGGATGTTATCTATATGGACTTTAGTAAAGCCTTTGACAAGGTCCCGCATGGCAGACTGGTACAAAAGGTGAAGTCACACGGGATCAGAGGTGAGCTGGCAAGAGGGATACAGAACTGGCTCGGTCATAGAAGACAGAGGGTATCAGTGGATGGGTGTTTTTCTGAATGGAGGGATGTGACTAGTGGTGTTCCACAGGGATCAGTGCTGGAACGTTTTGCTGTTTGTAGTATATATAAATGATTTTGAGGAAAATGTAGCTGGTCTGATTAGTAAGTTTGCGGACGACACAAAGGTTGGTGGAGTTGCGGATAATGATGAGGATTGTCAGAGGATACAGCAGGATATAGATCGGTTGGAGACTTGGGCGGAGAAATGGCAGATGGAGTTTAATCCGGACAAATGTGAGGTAATGCATTTTGGAAGGTCTAATGCAGGTGGGAAGTATACAGTAAATGGCAGAACCCTCAGGAGTATTGACAGGCAGAGAGATCTGGGCGTACAGGTCCACAGGTCACTGAAAGTGGCAACGCAGGTGGATAAGGTAGTCAAGAAGGCATACGGCATGCTTGCCTTCATCGGTGGGGGCATAGAGTATAAAAATTGGCAAGTCATGTTGCAGCTGTACAGAACCTTAGTTAGGCCTCACTTAGAATATTGCGCACAAATTTGGTCGCCACACTACCAGAAGGACATGGAGGCTTTGGAGAGGGTACAAAGGAGGTTTACCAGGATGTTGCCTGGTCTGGAGCGCATTAGCTATGAGGAGAGGTTGGAAAAACTCTGATTGTTTTCACTGGAACGACAGAGGTGGTGGGGTGACATGATAGAGGTTTACAAAGTTATGAGCAGCATGGACAGAGTGGATATTCAGAAGCTTTTTCCCAGGGTGGAAGAGTCAGTTACTAGGGGACGTAGGTTTAAGGTGCGAGGGGCAAAGTTTTTAGAGGGGATGTGCGAGGCAAGTTCTTTACACAGAGGGTGGTGAGTGCCTGGAACTTGCTGCCAGGGGAGGTGGTGGAAGCAGATACGATAGCAACGTTTAAGAGACAACTTGACAAATACATGAATAGGAAAGGAATAGAGGGATATGGGCCCCGGAAGTGCAGAAGGTTTTAGTTTAGGCAGGCATCGAGATCGGCGCAGGCTTGGAGGGCCGAATGGCCTGTTCCTGTGCTGTACTGTTCTTTGTTCTTGATAATGGTTTAAATGTGCTGGAGGAACAAAAGCATCGAGGGGTACAGGTGCACGAATATTAAAAGTAGCAACGCAGGTTTAAAAAAAACTAGCACTGGTGTTCATTTCTAAAGAAGTAGAATTGAAAATCAGGCTACTCTTGTTAAACTTGTATCTATCAAACCTTGGTTAGGCAACACTGAGTGCTGTGCAGAGTTCTGGTCTCCATATTAAAAAAAGATAGAGGCATTGGTGAAGGTGCAAGAAAGATTTACAAGGATGATGCCAGAAATCAGAGATTATAATTATCAGGAAAGATTGAACAGGCTAGGCCTTTTTATCTGTAGAAAAGAGAATGCTGAGGGGTGACCTGATCGAGGTCTCTAAAGTTACAAAAGGGTTTGATAGGGTACACATAGTGGTGGTATTTCCAGTTGTGGGTGGGTGGTAAACCTGGATCCATAAATATAAGATGGGCACTAAAAAGTCCATTGGGGAATTTGGGAGAAGTTTCTTTACTCAGTGTGGTGAGAATGTATCACAAGGGGTAGTTGAGGCGAATAGCATAGATGCATTTAAGGGGACACTGATATGTAGGAGAGAAGGCAATGCTGATTGGGTGAGTTAAAATAGGGTGGGAAGAGGCTCGTATGAAACATTAATACCGACAGACCAATTGGATCGAATGGCCCATTTCTATTCTGTAAATTCTGTGCAACACTTTTCACATCCTCAGGGTGACCTAAAGTGCTTTACAGTCAATGAAATACATTTGAATAGTCATGGTTATAATGCAGCAGGCAAATTTGTGCACATCAAGGTCCCACAAGCAGTATTGTAATAATGACCATATAATCTGTTTTTGTTGATGATTGAGGGGTAATTATTAGCTTGGGCGTCAGGAAGAACTCCCCTGCTCTTCGAGTAGTGATGTGGGATCATTTACCTTCATCTGAGAGGGAAGACGGGGCCTTGATCTAATGTCTTATCCAAAAGACTGAACCTCCAACAGTGCTGCACTCTCTCAGTACTGCACTTGGAGCATTGGCCTAAATTTTATGCTTCTGTCAAGAGTGGAACATGAAGCCCTTCTTACTCAAGTGAGAGGACTACCCATTGAGCCATGGCTAGCACTAGCCATTAAATTACTTTGAAAGTACATATTCCTTTTAAACACTGACAGCCTTATTTCAGCTGTGTATACTTATCTGCGTTCCTTAGACCACTGAACTCCAACATCTCTCAGATTGTTTGTGGCTCAGTGTCTTTTTATTTATTTACGTGGGGTTGCAATGCATGTTGTATTCAGTTGAGAAGTGCAAGTGAATTCACTACCATGTGGCTGTACGCACTTACACTGTTTAAATATTAGTCTAATTTCTGACAGGAAAGTATCACTCGTTGCTCATAACAGCTCCTTATAAATTCTACAAGATTTCTTTGCTGACTTCTATGACCATATCCAGCATGGTAACTGATTTAATGCATTGAACTCATGACTATGGCAGAGAAAACAAATGTTCTGTTTAATTCATTGTTGGGGCAAGTAGTTTGGGCAGTGCGACATTTGGCAATCCAACCCGAGAAGTCTGTTTCCTGCCCAAGTACACCTATTGGCATAACTTGTACTAGAGGCTATGTACAACCCTGTGTTTGTGCAGTTGGTCACTTGATCTATTCATCACCAGTGCTGTGACTTTTTTTTAAAGTAACAATTTTTAGAAAGTGTTTGGAAAACAGCATGAACAATATATTTGAGGTATACAAAATTATGAGGGGCATAGATAGGGTAGATAGGAAGAAACCTTTTTCCTTAGTGGAGGTGTCAATAACCAGGGGGCATAGATTTAAGGTTAAGGGGGAGGAGGTTTAGAGGGGATTTGAGGAAAAATGTTTTCAGCCAGAGGGTGGTTGGAATTTGGAACACGCTACCTGAAGGGGTGGTAGAGGCAGGAACCCTCACAACATTTAAGAAGTATTTAGATAAGCACTTCAAACGCCATAGCATACAAGGCTACGGGCCAACTGCTGGAAAATGGGATTAGAATAGATAGGTGCTTGATGGCTGGCATGGACACGATGGGCTGAAGGGCCTGTTTCTGTGCTGTATAACTCTATGCCTCTATAATGACTTAAATTTATATAGTACCTTTATTGTAAAACATCCCAAGGCACTTCATAGGTGTGTTATCAAATAAAATTTCATACAAAACCACATGAGATATTAGGACAGGTGACCAAAAGCTTGGTCAAAGAGGTTGGTTTTAAGGAATGTCTTAAAGGAGGTAGAGAGGCATAGAATCATAGAAAGTTTAAGGCACAGAAAAGGCCACTTGGCCCATCATGTCTGTGCTGGCCGAAAAACAATCCACCTGTTCTAATCCCACCTTCTAGCATTTGGTCTGTAGTCCTGCAGATTATGGCACTTTCAGGTGCATATCCAGACTCCTTTTGAATGAGTTGAAGGTTTCTGTCTCAACTACCCTTTCAGGCAGTGAGTTCCAGACTCCCACCACCCTCTGGGTGAAAAGGTTTTTCCTCATCTCCCCTCTAATTTTTCTACCTATCACTTTAAATCTATGCCCCCTCGTCATTGACCCCTCTGCTAATGTAAATAGACCCTTCACATCCCCTCTATCCAGGCCCCTCAAAATTTTGTACATTTCAATCAGATCTCCTCTCAGCCTTCTCTGTTTCAAGGAGAACAACCCCAGCCTCTCCAATCTTTCCTCATAGCTGCAATTTTCCAGTCCTGGCAACATCCTCGTAAATTTCCTCTGTACCTTCTCTAGTGTAATTACATCCTTTCTGTAATGAGGTGACCAGAACTGTACGCAGTACTCAAGTTGTGGCCTAACCAATGAGTTGTACAATTCTAGCATAACTTCCCCACTCTTATATTCTATACCTCGGCTAATAAAGGGAAGGATTCCATATGCCTTCTTAACCACCTTTTCGACCTGTCCTCCTACCTTCAGGGATCTGTGGACATTCATTCCAAGATCCCTTACTTCCTCCACACTTCTCAGTATTTGCCCATTAATCGTGTATTTCTTTACCTTGTTTGACCTCCCCAGATGCATCACCTCACACTTGTCCAGGTTGAATTCCATTTGCCACTTTTCTGCCCATCTGACCACACCTTCAATATCTTCCTGCAGCCTACAGCTATCCCTCTCGCTATCTACCACACCATGCCAATCTTTGTGTCATCTGCAAACTTCTTGATCATGCCCCCTACATTTACATCCAAGTTAATACCACACAGGGGACCCAGGACTGAGCCCTGTGCGACACCACTGGAAACAGCCCTACAGTCGTTAAAACAGCCATCAACAATTACCCTTTGTTTCCTGCCACTGAGCCAATTTTGTATCCACTTTGCTGCATTTCCCTGGATCTCATGGGATTTTATTTTTTTAACTGGTCTGCCATGTGGGACCTTGTCAACAGCCTTGCTAAAAATCCATGTAGACCGCATCAACTGCATTACCCTCATCTATCTTCCTTGTTATTTCATCAAAAAATTCAATCAAGTTGATTAAACAAGATCTTCCCTTCACAAATCCACGCTGACTATCCTTGATTAATCTGTGCCTTTCTAAGTGACAGTTTATCCTGTCTCTCAGAATAGATTCCAATAATTTGCCCACTACTCAGATTAGACTGACTGGCCTGTAATTATTCGGTCTATCCCTTGCTCCCTTTTTAAACAGAAGTTCAACGTTAGCAATTCTCCAATCCTCCGGCACCACACCTGTATCCAGTGAGGACTGGAAAATGATGGTCAGACCTTCTGCTATTCTTCTGCAGAGGTTTAGGAAAGGAATTCCAGAGCTTTAGGAGCTAGGCAGCTGAAGGCATGGCAGGCAATGTGCAATGATGAAAATGGGGGATAGACAAGAGGCCAGGATTTGAAGAGCAGAGAGATGTCAGGATTCTGACAAAAAGTAATCGACTTGAAATGTGAACTCTGTTTGTTTCTGTCTTCACATGCTGCCAGACTTGCTGATTATTTGTTTTTTATATCTTGGATGGTTGTAGGGTTTGGAGGAGGTTACAGATACTGGGAGGGGTGAGGCCACGGAGGGATTTGAAAATAAGGATAAGAATTTCTAAAGATGCAGACATCCTCTGCATTGGGCACGCGACAGTTTTACATGGAGGGTGGGCATGATCTCAAAGCTCTATCAAATTCAGGATCAGAACAATCCAACGGTTAAGCTGGTGGCTGGAACTCCAACAAAGAGATTTGGAGAGTTGCAATTTCACTCGAAGCCCAAGTTGGGTGAGTTTAGTTTAATTTTGTCAATTCCTGAACCAACCTGGAGGGGAATAGGAAGAAAGAAATATCGTAATCTCCATTCAAATTGTTACGGATGGTCAATTGTCAATTTGACTTCTAATTTTTACTTCAAGACCGTTCTCCCCGGTGTCCTCGTCAATATTTATCCCTCAATCAACATCACAAAAGCAGAATTCCTGGTCATTATCACAATGCTGGTTGTGGGAGCTTGCTGTGCGCAACTTGGCTGCTGCATTTCCTAAATTACAGCAGTGACGACACTTCAGATCTACTTCATTGGCTGTAAAGTGCTTTGAGACATTTGGTGGCCATGAAAGGTGCTATATAAATGCAAATCTTTCTATATGTCTAAGATTTGGCCTCTAGCTCCGTTAAATCCAGTATAGAAACCAAAGTTTAAATTATTCCCTTTCCTTTCTTTCTATTCCCTGTCTGTAAAATAAACGTCAACCCACCAAAGACCTAAATGTTCATTCCTATCATCTCTGATAATAGTGACGCTACTTTCCACAATTAAGTTTCCAAAATGTTCTTTACTCGCGACTGAGATTTTCCCACTGCTGTGACTGACTAGTCCCTTGACTGTGTTCACCCAATTCCCCAGCCCTCCACTTATTGCCATTCAGTAGGTCAGTTTGTATAAGAGCGTGGGTGGGGAGATGGTGGCGTAGTGATAATATCCCTGGACAAGTAATCCAGAGGCCCAGGCTAATGTACTGAGACATGGACCGGGATTTTACCTTTGGCGGAAGGCAGCTGTCCGCTGACTGAAAAGTCGGTTGCAGACCCACTTCCACCTGGCCTGGGGATCCGACCCGCATTTTGCGGGTCCCCGGCCTCTAACTGTTCTGAGGCGGAACTTACGCTTGAGGCAGGAAGTCCCCAATTGGCGGGCTGGCAGCTCTTAGTTCCAGCAGCGCCACTGGGAGCAGTGGCCACTGCTGGGACTGCAGCCCTGCTTCATGACAAAGATGTCAGGGAGCCTGGGACCAAGGTAATTTTTTGTTGCCTCACTGGGGGTGATCAGTCAGGCTCCAGCGAGGCAAGGGTGGTCAATTGGGGGTTGGGGGGACGTGTTGGGGCAGCAGAGGAGGCCCTCTGTCAGGCACAAGGTGCCCGATCATGAGGGCCCCCCACAGGCCGTCGGAGAGCTGCCTGCTTTTAACGGGCAGCTTTTCTCGGGCCTGGGCTGCCTGCTTAACACTGGTGAAATCCCCGTGGCTGCGGGCGGAGACCCCAAAGTGGCCACTTAAGGTCCTTGATTGGACTGGGGCGGGCGGGCTGTTATTTGCCGCCGCCGCCCTGCATAAAGTGGCAGGAGCGGGTTGGAAGGCCCCCCCGAGCTTCCCGTTCCATTTTACCCCCCACCTCCATCTTCCTGCTGTTTGGGGGGACTTAAAATTCCGGCCATGGGTTTAACTCCCACCATGGAAAATGGTGAAATTTGAATTCAATTAATATACCTGGAAATAAAAGCTAGTCTAATGATGGCTATGAAACCATTGTCAATTGTTGTAAAAACCCATCTGGTTCACTAATGTCCTTCAGGGAAGGAAATCTGCCATCCTTACGTGGTCTGGCCTACATGTGCCACCAGACCCACAGCAATATGGTTGACTCTTAAATGCCCTCTGAAATGACCTAGCAAGTCACTCAGTTGTATCAAACCACGAAAAACTCTAAGAAAAGGAATGAAATCACATGGATCTAGGCACTGGAAATGACCATATCATCCCTGCAAAGTCCTCCTTACTAACCTCTGGGCTTGTGCCAAATTGGGAGAGCTGTCCCACAGACTAGTCAAGCGGCAGCCTGATAGTCATACTCCAGAATCATACTTAACAAACAATGTCCCAGAAACCACTATCACCATCCCTGGGTACGTACTGTCCCACGGGCAGGACAGACCCAGCAGAGGTGGCGGCACAGTGATACACGGAGTTGCCCTGGGATTCCTCCGGATCCCATTAAGTCTCAAGGCATCAGGTCAAACATGGACAAGGAAATCTCTTGTGGATTACTACCTACTGCTGCCCCACTGGCTGATGAATCAGTGCTTCTCCATGTTGAACACTAATTGGAAGAACCACAAAGGGTGGCAAGGGCACCAAATGTACTCTGGGTGGGGGACTTCAATGTCCATCACCAAGAACGGCTTGGTAGTACCACTACTGCCCAAGCTGGCTGAGTTCTAAAGCACATAGCTGCCATACTGGGTCTGCGGCAGTGGGTGAGGAAACCAACAAGAGGGCAAAACCGACTTGACCTCAACCTCCCCAATCTACCTGTCGCAGATGCATCTGTCCATGATAGTAGCGGTAGGAGTGACCACCGCACAGTCCTTGTGCAGACGAAGTCCCCTTTTCACAGTGAGGATACACTCCATCGTGTTGTGTGGCACTACCACTGTGCTAAACGGGACAGATTCAGAACAAATCTAGCTACTCAAAACTGAGCATTCATGAGATGCGGTGGGCCCTCACCAGCAGCTGAATTGTATTCAACCACAATCTGTAACCTCATGGCCTGGCATATGCTCCACTCTACCATCACCATCAAGCCAGGAGACCAACCCTGGTTCAATGCAGGAAGGCATGTCAGGAGCAGCACCAGGCATACCTCAAAATGAGAAGTTAACCTGGTGAAGCTACAACACAAGACTACTTGCATGCCAAACTGCGTAAGCAGCACGCGATAGACCGGGCTAAACAATCCCACGATCAACAGATCAGCTCTAAGTTCTGCAGTCCTACCACATCCAGTCATGAATGGTGGTGGACAATGAAACAACTGACAGGAGAAGGAGGCTCTACAAATATTCCCATCCTCAACGATGGCGAAGCCCAGCATATCAGTGTGAAAGACAAGGCGGAAATATTTGCACATATTTTCAGCCAGAAGGGCTGAGTGGATGATCCATCTAGGCCTCCTCTTGAGGTACTCAGTATCACAGATGCCAGTCTTCAGCCAGTCTGATTCACACCACGTGCTATCAAGAAACGGCTGAAGGCACTGGAGACTGCAAGGGCTATGGCCCCTGACAACATTCCGGCAATAGTACTGAAGACCTGTGCTCCAGAACTAGCCGTGTCCCTAGCCAAGCTGTTCCAGTATAGCTACAACACTGGCATCTACCCTATATCTTGTACACAAATATCAGGACAAATCCAACCCAAATTACTGCCCTCTACTTCCGATCATCAGCAAAGTGATGGAAGGGGTCGTCAACAGTGCTATTAAGCGGCACTTGCTCAGCAATAACCTGCTCACTGACGCTCAATTTGGGTTCCACCAGGGCCATTCAGCTCCTGACCTCATTATGGCCTTTGTCCATACATGAATAAAAGAGCTGAACCCCAAAGGTGAGGTGAGAGTGACTGCCCTTGACATCAAGGCAGCATTTGACAGAGTATGGCATCAAGCAGCCCTAGTAGGTCAATAGGAATCAGGGGGGGAAACTCTCTGCTGTTTGGAGTCATAGCTAGCACAAAGGAAGATGGTTGTGATGGTAGGAGGTCAATCATCTCAGTCCCAGGACATCACTGCAGGAGTTCCTCAGGTAAGTATCCCAGGCCCAACCATTGTCAGCTGCTTCGTTTTCCCTCCATCATAAGGTCAGAAGTGGGGATGTTTGCTGATGATTGTGCAATGTTCAGCACCATTCATGGCTCCTCAGATACTGAAGCAGCTGTATCCAAATGCAACAAGACCTGGACAACATCCAGGCTTGTGCGGATAAGTGACAAGTAACATTCGTGCCATACCAGGGACAGGCAATGACCATCTCAAACAAGAGAGAATCTAACCATCTGCCCCTGATGTTCAACGGCATTACCATCGCTAAATCCCTCACTACCATCATCCTGGGCATTACCAATGAACAGAAACTGAACTGGACCAGCTACATAAATGATGTGGCTACAAGAGCAGGTCAAAGGCTGGGTAACTCACCTCCTGACTCCTCAATACCTGTGCACCATCTATAAGGCACAAGTCAGGAATGTGATGGAATACTCTCCACTTGCCTGATGGGTGCAGCTCCAACAACACTCATGAAGCTTGACACCATCCAGGACAAAGCAGCCTGCTTGATTGGCACCCTATCCATCACCAATATTCACTCCCTTCACCACCGACGCACAGTGGCAGCAGTGTGTACCATCTACAAGATGCACTGCAGCAATTCACCAAGGCTCCTTAAATAGCACCTTCCAAACCCATGACCTCTACCACCTCGAAGGACAAGGGCAGCAGATGCATGGGAACACCACCACCTGCAAGTTCCCCTCCAAGCCACACACCATCCTGACTTGGAACTGTATCGCCGTTCCTTCACTGTTGCTGGGTCAAAATCCTGGAAGTCCCTTCCTAACAGCACTGTGGGTGTACCTACACCCCAAGGACTGCAGCAGTTCAAGAAGGCAGCTCACCATCGCCTTCTCGAGAGCAATTAGGGATGAGCAATAAATGCTGGCCTAGCCAGCGACGCCCGCATCCCATGAACGAATACAAACGTCAGAAAGGGCCATTAGGCACATCCGACCAATTTCTTCCCCAAGCCACGTACACACTGATCTATCATGGTTTCTATCTAACTCTCATTAATCTGTGAAAAGGTTCTGGAGCACTTCTTCCTGTCTCGGTTTGGGCTGAAGGAGTTAGCCGTGTAATATGGGCCAACCCCTGAAGGGAGGATAGAAGTGCTTATAAAAGGAACACCTGTAATCTGGTGGTTGTGGTTCTGGATTAGCTGCATAAAGGCTGCAAAATTCAACTGCCAGTGTGGCAAGTTGTGAAATTGAACTAAATGAATCTTGTAATCAGAAAATGACCTTGAAAGCTGCAAGGTTGTTGTTAAAAACCCAACTGGTTTATTAATGGTCCTTCGTGCAAGGGAAGCTCCCACTCTGGCCTCTATTTGACTCCAATCGACTCCTGTGGTGAACTCTTAATGCCCTCACACATCTTGGACACGGAAATAAATACTGCCTTGTTAGTGTCATCCAACAAATTTTTAAAAATCTCCAATACCTTTTAAAATGCTCATGCTTGTTTCTAAACCCCTCTGTGGGCTTTGCCCTGCCTATCTCTGTAATCTCCGATGACCTTCTGATATCTCTCTGCTCTTCCAATTCTGACCTCATGAACATAAGAAATAGCAGCAGGAGTTGACCATTCGGCCCCTCAAGCCTGCTCCGCCATTCAATAAGATCATGGCTGATCAGATCATTGCCTCAGAATCACAGAATTATTACAACAAAGAAGGAGGCCATTCGGCCCATCATTTCTGCACTGGCTCTCCAAATGAACAATTCACTTAATTCCATTCCCCTGCCTTCTCCCTGTAACCCTGCACATTCTTCCTTTTCATATAACTGTCTAATTCCCTTTTCAATGCTTCAATTGAACCTGCTTCCACCACGTTCTCAGACAGCACATTCCAGACCTTAACCACTCGCTGCATGAAAAAGTTTTTCCTCATGTCACTTTTGCTTCTCTTACCAAATACTATAAATCTGTGCCCCCTTTCACGAGTGGGGACAGTTTCTCTCTGTCTATTCTGTCCAGACTCCTCATGATTTTGAACACCTCTATCAAATCTCCTCTCAGCCTTCTTTTCTCCAAGGAAAAGAGTCCCAACTTCTCCAATCTATCTTCGCAAATAAAGTTCCTCAACCCTGGAACCTGAATGCCTTTTGAAAGTCCATGTACACCACATCAACAGCATTGCCCTCATCAACCCTCTCTGTTACCACTCAAAAAAAACTCCAGCAAGTTAGTTAAATATGATTTTCCCTAATGAAATCTATGCTGGCTTTCTTT
The DNA here is from genome assembly GCF_036365525.1 of Heterodontus francisci. Lineage (NCBI taxonomy): Eukaryota > Metazoa > Chordata > Chondrichthyes > Heterodontiformes > Heterodontidae > Heterodontus > Heterodontus francisci. Next base: position 208,898,645 of record NC_090372.1, on the reverse strand, counting down.
AATTAACCTGCATTTGTCCATGTGACTATTAATTATGTCCCAAATTATTCTTTCTAGAATTTTCCCCACCACTGAAGTTAAACTGATTGGCCTGTAGTTGCTGGGCTTATCTTTACACCCTTTTTTGAACAAGGGTGTAATATTTGCAATTCTCCAGTCCTCTGGTACCACCCTCAAGTCTAAGGAAGACTGTAAATTTACGGCCAGTGCCTCTGCAATTTCCACCCTCACTTCCCTCAGTCTCCTTGCATGCATCTCACCCGGTCCTGGTGCCTTATCCACTTTTAAGTACAGATCGCCTATCCAATACCTCTATCAATTTTAAACTCTTCAAGTGTCTGAATTACCTCCTCTTTCAACATTGCCTGGGGTTGCATCTTCTTCCTTGGTAAAGACAGATACAAAATATTCATTTAATACCTCAGCTTTGCCCTCTGCCTCCATGTGTAAATCCCCTTTTTGGTCCCTAATCGGCCACACTCCTCCTTTTACCATCTATTTATATGTCTATAGAAAACTTTGGGATTCCCTTTTATGTTAGCTGCTGGTCTCTTTTGATACTCTCTCTCTTTGCTTATTTGCTTTTTTACTTCCCCTCAGAACTTTCTATTCAACCTGTTTCTCAATTGTATTTTCTACCTGGCATCTGTCATAAGCACACTTTTTCTTCTTTATCTTAATCTCTATCTCTTTTGTCATCCAGGGAGCTCTGGATTTGTTTACCTTTCCCCTTTGAGGGAACATACCTCGACTGTGCCCGAATTATCTCTTTTTTGAAGGTAGCCCATTGTTCAGCTATCGTTTTTTTTGCCGACCTTTGACTCCAATTTATTTGCCCCAACTCCATTCTTACCTCATTGACGTTGGCCTTCCCCCAGTTAATTATTCTTACTCTGGATTGTTCTTTGTCCTTTTCCATAGTCAGCTTAAACCTTATGATACAATGATCGCTATCCCCTAAATGCTCTCCTCCTGCTACTTGATCCATTTAGCCCACCTCATTCCCAAGAACCAGGTCCAGTTGTGCCTCCTTTTTCATTGGACTGGAAACATACTGTTGTAGAAAATTTTCCTGAACACGCTCTAGGAACTCTTGCCCTTTACACTACTATTATCCCAGTCTATGTTTGGATAATTAAAGTCCCCCAATATAACTACCCTATAATTTTTGCATGCCTGTAATTTCCTTGTAAATTTGTTCCTCTACATCCTTCCCACTAGCTGGTGGCCTATAGACAGCACCGAGCAACGTAACTGCATCTTTTTTTGTTCCTTAGCTTTAGCCAAATAGATTCAGTCCTCGACCCCTCTGGGACATCCTTTTTCCCCAGCACTGCAGTGTTCTCCTTAATCAATACTGCCATCTCTCCCCCTTTTTTCCCTTTCCTATCTTTCCTGAACACCTTGTATCCAGGAATATTTAACACCCAGTCCCGCCCCTCTTTGAGCCAGGTCTCTGTTATAGCCACAACATCCTATTTCCACATGGCAATCTGCGCCTGTAACTCACCAGTCTTATTAACCACACGCCGTGCATTCACAAACATGAACCCTGATTTAAACTTCATTACTTTCTCCCTTACTCTGACCCCACCTGATAACTTACTATTCCCTATTCTAGTACTATCTATCTCTCCCAGTATTCTGTGCACCTTGGTATTCCTCTCTGATATTTCCTCCTGGTTCCCACACCCCTGCCAAGTTAGTTTAAACCCTCCCCATTAGCACTAGCAAATCGCCCTGCACGGAACTCAGTCCCAGCTCTCTTTAGGTGCAACCTGTACAAGTTCCATCTCCCCCCTCGACTCCACCTTTCTACCTCCCTCCATAACCCTTGACTGCCTTGAGCATTTTGAGCTATTTTGATCGCTCCAGCATTGGCGGCCGTGTCTTCAGCTGTCTCGGCCCTAAGCTCTGGAATTCCCTCCCCAAGTCTCTCTGCCTCTCTACCTCTCTCTCCTCCTTTAAGACACTCCTAAAAAATCTACCTCTTTGACCAACCTTTTGTTAATCTGTTCTCATCTCCTCATGTGGCTCGTTGTCTAATTTTGTTTGGTAATACTCCTGTGAAGCCCGCTGAGACGTTTTACTACATCAGAAGATGCTATAAAAATGCAAGTTGTTCTTGTTAAATATTAAGTTCTACATTAATCAACTTGTTTGCTTTCTTCTGATGACACTTACAGGACCTCACCGATATTAGGACAGAACTGCTCCATGTAGCATTCCCGACATTAACTAATATATTTTACCGATATATAATCTACTACTCTCTGAAAAGTTTTTCTTTTTGCAAAATAATTCTACAATCATCATCACTGCAAAAATTTCACTTAGACATATTCAAAAATTATAGGAACAAATGTTTGTTGGAGAGTAGTGTATTTAATAACAGAACATCTTTGTTACCAGTTTAGCAATACAGATATAAATCAGTTCTAAAATGGCTTAGCTAATTGTTTTTTTTTTAAAAGTGCATTATCCCCATCTTTCAAAATTCAGTTAAAAATGCCTCATGCCCCTTCAATTTTAACCCAGCTGCTACATTGGAGTAGCATTGAGTTTATAACTTGTTCATTCGTAAAATATTTAGTCGTACTGGAAGGAAGGTTGCTGTTGCAGCATAGGGGATCTCTCTGAGAATACCAAACCACTCCTCCTTATCGTCATCATACCTGAAAACAAAATAAAAATTAGTATCTTTAGCGGAGAAGAAGACCATTCAACCCACTGTGCTAGCTCTTTGGAAGAGTTATCCAATAATCCTGCTCCCTCCTCCTCTTCTTTCCCCATAGCTCTGCAAATGTTCTCCTTCCCATTTAAAATATTGCCAATGTGAAATGGGGAGAGGGCAGTGTCTTTCTCCCCACCCAATCCCCACCAGCCACCATGACGTTGGAGATGTCATATTAATATTTTCCAGTGCCCCGCTCAGCTCCCAGCTTGGGTACGGTTTTGATCTCCAGAACATAAGAGAAATAGTCTTGCCCTAGAGGTACAGCAGAGAAAAACCATGAAGTTGATCCCTAGCATGAATATAGGAACAGGAGGAGGCCATTCAGCCCTTCAAGAATCTTCTGCCATTCAATGAGATCATGGCTGATCTGCGACCTAACTCCATATACCCGCCTTTGACTAACAAAAGACTATCAATCTCAGATTTAAAATTAATAATTGATCAAGCATTAACTGCCACTTGTGGAAGAGAATTCCAAACTTCTTCCAGCCTTGGTGTGCAGAAATGTTTCCTGATTTCACTTCTGAGAGGTCTGGCTGTAATTTTTAGACCATGTCCCCTAGTCCTAGACCCCCAACTAGCAGAAATAGTTTCTCTCTATCAACTCTATCTGTTCCCCTTCATATCTTGAAAACTTCAATCAAATCACCCCTTAACTTTCTAAATTCCAGGAAAGAATAAATGAATGGTTTAAGTCACCAGGAAGAAATGAAAATCTGGGCCTTGAAAGGAGGCGATGAAAGAATGTCGATAGAAATATTGATAAATATTAATCCAGAACAGTACTTCATGATATGCCAAGATACCAGAACGGAGGCACAGGATAGAACTAGAAAAAGGAAAGCTTGGAGTTGATGGGAAGAATTCCACCATGGATAAAGTAGTTAATAATAGGAATGGGCTTTCGATAGGGTCGAGAAGGGCCTTACACTCATTCAAGAGACAGATAATAGGGTGGAGAGGGGTGAAGGAATGTAACTTGTTCTGGATAGCTGAGCTGAATATGGGTCATTGTTATGTTAATAAATCTAATAAGGAATTCGGGGGCAACTTTTTTACCCAGAGATTGGTTATAATGTGGGACTTGCTACCACATGGAGTTGAGGCAAATAGCATAGATGCATTTAAAGGGAAGATGGATAAATACATGAGGGAAAAAGGGATAGAAGGTTACGTTGATAGAGCTAGATGAAGAGGGGTGGGAGGAGGCTCGTGTGGAGCATAAACACCAGCGTAGGCCTGTTCGATCAAAGGGCCTGTTTGTGTTGTAAATTGCAGGTAATTCTATGAATGATCTCACTCACCTCTGTATTTTGTGATATGTCTGACTGACTTGTAAGTGAAGTCTAGAAGGGATGGAGGCTATTCCTTCTCTCTTCCCTCAGTCTTTTGGAGAGTCAACCTCGCACTCAACATTCATCATATAATCAGCTTCAAAAAGCTAGAAGGTGGAAATGCCATTTGCCAAGTTAAGGAACTTGGGGAGGAATATCCTAATTCTGCTTGGGTGTAATGTAGATGGAATCTTTGAGGGGGGCACATTTTGTAAGTTGTAGTGCATGGTGCTTTAAACTTACTTCCATATGTCATTGATTTCAGTTGGGACAAAATCTCCCGATTCAGATTGCACCATAGTAAATCCACCAATTGCATACAGGCAGTTCGACAGGGTGACCAGGCTCAATGAGCTGCGCTCCTGAGGGAACTCCGCCTCCTCTTTCCACCTAGAACATAGAGAAGGGGCCAGTCAAACAGAAAGCAGCATAATGCCCAGAAAATGCCACCTTTACCCTTTTCAAATCAACTACAGTGCAAATGAAAGACTTCTTAGTGTCGGGGTGTTCTAGGGCAGCAGCTGGATTGAGTGGAGTCTCACAGATCAGCCTTCATTCCCTCTCACTGCAACACCTAAATTCCTAATCTTAGCCAGGCTACTGGACGGATGGTTCTGCTTGGTTTATTTGGGAGGAGTCGGGAAAGTCACCACCAAACACTTACTGGTATCAGCCAGTAGCCTCAGAAGGTTGAGGGTTCAAGTCCCACTCCAGAGACTTGAGGCCACAGGCCAGGCTGATGCTCCAGTGCAGTACTGAGGGCGCACTGCACTGTCAGAAGTGCCATTCTTCAGATGGGATGTTAAACTGAGGCCCTGTTTGCTCTCTCAGGTGGACATAATAGATCCCACAGCATTATTTCACACCTCATCCTTTCCAATGTTTATCTCTCAACCAACTTCACTTAATGGTCAGATAATCTGCTTATTTTTAATCACATTGCTGTTTGTGGGAGCTTGCTGTGCACAAAGTGGCTGCCACATTTCCTACGTTACAACAGTGACTACGCTTCAAAAGTATGTTATTGGCTGTAAAGGGCTTTGGGAGGTTGTGAAAGACACTATATAAATGCAAGTTCTTCCTCTCTTGTTGAGGTCTTGAAGTGAATCTTGCGGAGCAGCTCAGCATTGCTCTCTCCCCCTTCGTCTTCAGTAGTACAAGGCCTGTGAGACCTGCGTGGAGTGATATCTCGATGACCCAGTGTATTTGTCCCTGTCTGCTGCGGGGTCATATACAAAGCAGGAAGGCGACTGTTTGTGTGAGTTAGCCAGGGTGGCAGCTGAGTGAAGCTACATGACAGGTTTTAGCACCCATGCGACTTTGGAGAAGGGAACAAAATCAGCCTGGGTTTCACTAGTGGTGCCGACTGTGGTTGGAGACATTCCTTGAGTTTTCATCACATCACCTCCCACTTTGAATCACCGCCCAGTCAACAGCCTTTTCCACATATCTCCAAGATTTTTGTAACTAATCGTCAAATCCCCCATCATCACCATTGACCAGAAACTGAACTGGAGTAGCCATAAAAGTACTGTGTACACAAGTGCAGGTCAGAGGCTGGGAATCCTGCAGCGAATAACTCACCTCCTGACTCCCCAAAGCCTGTCCACCATCTACAAGGCACAAGTCAGGAGTGTGATGGAATACTCTCCACTTGCCTGGAATGGGTGCAGCTCCAACAACACTCAAGAAGCTCGACACCATTCAGGACAAAGCAGCCCACTTGATTGGCACCCCATTCACAACCATTCACTCCCTCCACCACTGAAGCACAGTGGCAGCAATGTGTGCCATCTACAAGATGCACTGCAGCAACACACCAAGGCTCCTTGACAGTACCTTCCAAACCTGCGACCTCTACCACCTAGAAGGACAAGGGCAGCAGATGTATGGGAACACCATCACCTGCAAGTTCCTCTCCAAGTCACACACCAGCCTGACTTGGAACTATATCGCCGTTCCTTCACTGTCGCTGGGTCAAAATCCTGGAACTCCCTTCCTAACAGCACTGTGGGTATACCTACCCCACAATGCAGCGGTTCAAGAAGGCAGCTCACCACCACCTTCTCAAGGGCAATTCGGGATGGGCAATAAATGCTGGCCTAGCCAGCGATGCCCACATCCCATGAACATAAATAAATAAAGGGGTTCAAAGAAAATGAGAAAGAAATCCTTTTGTAAATTCCCTGACAATACTTCTTCTGGGTTCAAGCAGCGGTGACCAGGAGATTAATTTCAGCATTCCTGGTGATACCAGGGAAATCCTGGATTGGCAGCCCCAGTTCCCAGTGCTGGTGAACATTGAGCTGGACTGTGAGAGGACTGGATTGGATTCAGCTTGGAATTCCCTTTGGGATGAAAGTCTGCTATTCTGCAGTCTAGGTGCTAAGATACAGTACAAGAAATCTCTTACTTGTTTGCAGTTATATCGTACACCTCGATGCTTCCAGTCAGCCCACTGTCCGTGACCCCTGTTGCCACCCAGATTTTGTCTCTGTGGACTGATGCTCCAAACAAGGAACGGGCTGTCTTCATGGGGGCCAGCTCCTTCCATTCGAATCTCTGGGGGTTATACACGCACACCTTGTTCAAGCACTTCCTGAAATCAATAGATGTAGAGTCAGCAAAACATCTAGTTTACGCCCTTACTGTATCAACCTGTTTATCAGCACGGAAACAGCCCCATTGATAGAGGTATTCAAAATCATGAGGAGTCTGGACAGAGTAGACAGAGAGAAACTGTTCCCACTCCTGAAAATATTGAGAATGAGAGGGCACAGATTTAAATTATTTGGTAAGAGAAGCAAAACAAACATGAGGAAAAACTTTTTCATGCAGCGAGTGGTTCAGGTCTGGAATGCGCTGCCTGAGAACTTGGTAGAGGCAGGTTCAATTGAAGTATTCAAAAAGGAATTAGACTGTTATATGAAAAGGAAAAATGTGCAGGGTTACGGGGAGAAGGCGGGGAAATGAACTGAAGGAATTGCTCTTTCAGAGAGCCAGTGCAGACATGATGGGATGAATGGCCTCTTTCTGCACTGTAACAATTCTGTGATCCATCCTGGTGTCAGTTGTGGCTTAGTTGGCAGCACACTTACCTCTGAGTCAGAAGGTTGTGGGGTCAAATTCCACTCCAGGGAGTTGAAAACAAAATGTAGACATCACTGACAAGGCCAGCATTTATTGTCCATTCTTATTTGCCCTTGAGAAAGTGGTGGTGAGCTGCCCTTCTTGAATGGGCGGCACAGTGGCGCAGTGGTTAGCACCGCAGCCTCACAGCTCCAGGGACCTGGGTTCGATTCCGGGTACTGCCTGTGTGGAGTTTGCAAGTTCTCCCTGTGTCTGCGTGGGTTTTCTCCGGGTGCTCCGGTTTCCTCCCACAAGCCAAAAGACTTGCAGGTTGATAGGTAAATTGGCCATTATAAATTGTCACTAGTATAGGTAGGTGGTAGGGAAATATAGGGACAGGTGGGGATGTTTGGTAGGAATATGGGATTAGTGTAGGATTAGTATAAATGGGTGGTTGATGTTCGGCACAGACTCGGTGGGCCGAAGGGCCTGTTTCAGTGCTGTATCTCTAATCTAATCTAATCTAATCTAATACAACATTTCAGAGGGCAGTTCAGAGTCGCCCACATTGCTGTGGGTCTGGAGTCACATGTAGGCCAGACCGGGTAAGGACGGCAGATTTCCTTCCCTAAAGGGCATTAGTGAACCAGATGGGTTTTTACAACCATCCAGTAGTTTCATGGTTACCATTAGTAATACTAGCTTTTTATTCCAGATTTATTTAATCAAATTTAAATTCCCCAGCTGCCGTAAACTCATGTTTCCAGATCATTAGACCAGGCCTCTGGTTTACTATTCCAGCAAGATAATCACAATGCCGCCATACCACTTGGCGGAATGCTGCACTGTCAGAGGAGGAGTGTTGAACCAAGGCCCCACATCCCCCTCTCAGGTGGATGTAAAAGATCCTAAGGTTCTATTTCGAAGAAGAGTAGGGGAGTTCTCCCCAGTGTCCAAACCAATATTTAACCTTCAATCAATATCTAAATACAAACTATCACAGTGCTGTTTGTGGGAGCTTGCTGTGCGCAAATTGGCTGCTGCATGATCACACTTCAAAAGTACTCAGTTGGCTAAAATGTGCTTTGGAATGACCTGAGGTCCTGGAAGACACTGTATCTGTGTGTTTTTCTCCTCATCCATGCCCGTTTTGTTCCTCTCTTTCAAGCCTCTTTGAAAAGAATTGATCTGCTTCAACAAGTGAGCAGTCTACATTCTAACCAGCCTGTGTAAGGAATCGTAAGTCTTCCTGTGCAGTGCTGAATTAGCCGATCTCAGCAGGTGGGGAGTTTGTAGTCTGAGAGAGAGGACGATTTACCACCCAGACCAAGCACAGGAAACCCTGGCTGCCATTTTCACTCAACTGAACAGTAGAGGGATTCTGATCCTGTCATCCTCAGTGTGAAGTTGCCAGTGGAACTCTTGTAACAACCTCTTTGTATGTTACTGTGAGGTCAACTTTAATAGACCAGAACAGCCTGTAAACCACTGAATTCAGCAATAAAATAAATTCCTTTTCATGAGATAGCTGGGAAACAGTGATGAGGTGGTCCCAAAAATGGGTATTAAAAGTCTGAAGAGATCGTAGGAGTAAGCGAATTGAGGAGGCTGGGAGGTCGACAGTTTTGAAGTCTTGAGGAGGAATGAATGGTCGGAGAAGATGCGATGAGGTTAGACCTCAACATAGTGATCTTCTTTGAAGGAAGAATTTCTAGATTGTGTTGTCCATCTCGTTGAGTGAAGCTGCTGCATTTCAGGAGCTCATCGTACAGATTAGTTAAAGGCAGATATGGACTGAGCTCTATCTTATATCGACCTCAGCTTTGCTGTGTTATTTGAAAGGAATATTTAATGAGAGATACTGTACTTACTTATCTTTTCCTTTCCCTCCTATTACATACACCAGTCCATTGTGAGACACCACAGAATGGCCGTACACTTCATATGGAAGTGGATCCGCTTCTCCCCATTTAAACGTGCTACCAATAGAAAGAGATTGTATTTAGCAACATGTATAAGGAATCTTCTGCGAAGAAGCTTTTCCTGGGGAGCATGCCTGTAATAACAGGGGGTCTCTGAGGGTCTGTCAGTATTTACAGAGGGTCTCTGGGAGTGTGTCTGTATTTACAGGGGGTTTCCAGGGGTTTGTCTGTATTTACGGAGGGTCTCTGGGAGTGTGTCTGTATTTACAGGGGGTTTCCAGGAGTTTGTCTGTATTTACGGAGGGTCTCTGGGAGTGTGTGTGTATTTACAGGGGGTTTCTGGGAGTGTGACTGTATTTACAGGGGGTCTCTGGGAGTGTGACTGTATTTACAGGGGGTCTCTGGGAGTGTGACTGTATTTACAGGGGGTCTCTGGGAGTGTGTCTGTATTTACAGGGGGTCTCTGGGAGTGTGACTGTATTTACAGGGGGTGTCTGGGAGTGTCAGTATTTACAGGGGGTCTCTGAGAATGTGTCAGTATTTACAGGGGGTGTCTGGGAGTGTGTCAGTATTTACAGGGGGTGTCTGGGAGTGTGTCAGTATTTACAGGGGGTGTCTGGGAGTGTGTCAGTATTTACAGGGGGTCTCTGAGAATGTCTCAGTATTTACAGGGGGTGTCTGGGAGTGTGTCAGTATTTACAGGGGGTGTCTGGGAGTGTGTCAGTATTTACAGGGGGTCTCTGAGAATGTCTCAGTATTTACAGGGGGTCTCTGGGAGTGTGTCAGTATTTACAGGGGGTGTCTGGGAGTGTGTCAATATTTACAGGGGGTCTCTGAGAATGTGTCAGTATTTACAGGGGGTCTCTGGGAGTGTGTCAGTATTTACAGGGGGTCTCTGGGAGTGTGTCAGTATTTACAGGGGGTCTCTGGGAGTGTGTCAGTATTTACAGGGGGTGTCTGGGAGTGTGTCAGTATTTACAGAGGGTCTCTGAGAATGTCTCAGTATTTACAGGGGGTGTCTGGGAGTGTGTCAGTATTTACAGGGGGTGTCTGGGAGTGTGTCAGTATTTACAGGGGGTCTCTGAGAATGTCTCAGTATTTACAGGGGGTCTCTGGGAGTGTGTCAGTATTTACAGGGGGTCTCTGGGAGTGTGTCAGTATTTACAGGGGGTGTCTGGGAGTGTGTCAGTATTTACAGGGGGTCTTTGAGAATGTGTCAGTATTTACAGGGGGTCTCTGAGAATGTGTCAGTATTTACAGGGGGTGTCTGGGAGTGTGTCAGTATTTACAGGGGGTGTCTGGGAATGTGTCAGTATTTACAGGGGGTCTCTGGGAGTGTGTCAGTATTTACAGGGGGTCTCTGAGAATGTGTCAGTATTTACAGGGGGTCTCTGGGAGTGTGTCAGTATTTACAGGGGGTCTCTGGGAGTGTGTCAGTATTTACAGGGGGTCTCTGGGAGTGTGTCAGTATTTACAGGGGGTGTCTGGGAGTGTGTCAGTATTTACAGAGGGTCTCTGAGAATGTCTCAGTATTTACAGGGGGTGTCTGGGAGTGTGTCAGTATTTACAGGGGGTCTCTGAGAATGTCTCAGTATTTACAGGGGGTGTCTGAGAATGTGTCAGTATTTACAGGGGGTGTCTGGGAGTGTGTCAGTATTTACAGGGGGTGTCTGGGAGTGTGTCAGTATGTACAGGGGGTCTCTGAGAATGTGTCAGTATTTACAGGGGGTCTCTGGGAATGTGTGTATTTACAGGGGGTCTCTGGGAATGTGTGTATTTACAGGGGGTCTCTGGGAGTGTGTCAGAATTTACAGGAGTTCAGCAGGATTTTGTTAAACAGTCCTGGGTGTATTTTAGTATCTGCATGTATGTTTCGGTGACTGTCTGGTCTTCTATCTTTTAAATGTATTCAGAGTAGACCACATCTCCTATGGTTCTGGGTGTGCTTACTGCTTTTCCTCTTATAGTTAATGTTTCATAAGAAAGCTAAAAGGAAACTTAACAAAGGTTTTTAGTAATGAACAGTTTTGCTCGAGGTAACAGGTCGCAGATTCTCTCTCAAATGGAGGACCCTGAGCTTTGTTTAAAGTTTTGCCAGCTATTTATTCAGGTTAAAGTAACAGGTGGAGCTCCCATGTGGCTTAACAAAAGCAGTGTGAGCCTGAGGCCTGCAGACCAGCAACATCGCAACGGAGGGACCAATTGGTACATTTTTATAGTTCCTATCACAACCGCCAGACGTCCCAAAGCATTTCGAAGCCAAATAAGTATTCTGAAATGTGGTCATTGTTGACATGTAGGAAAGGTGGTCATTAATCTGTACACACAGTCCCACACACAGCAATGAAATTCATGTCCAGAATATCTGTGTTTTTTTACTATAGGTGTTGGGTGATGGGTTAAATATTGGCAAAGTACTCCCTCTGCTCTTATTCGAATTGTGCCATGGGATCTTTCAGACAGCCCTTGGACTGATCGCTTCGTCCGAAAGGCAGTATCTCCAACAATGCAGCACCCCCTCGGTACTGCACTGGAGGGTCAGCCTGGATTATGGGCTCTAGTCTCTGGAGTGGGGCTCAATCTCACAGTCTTCTGATTTAGATGTGAGAGTGATACCAAGTGAGCCACAGCTGACACATGTATAACAGACACATCTATGTGACTCAGCCAAGCATCAGTTTCATTGAGTTATGCCACTGGGGGATCTGTGCCTGTTATTTTAATCGCAATGAAACACTGGTAATGTTTTAGCCAAATGCTCAGGATGTTCCTCCATGGAGAGTCCATTACCTTGTATTTCTGCCCTGTTCATATAAACCTACTGTCGGTCATAGCACATCACAGTGTCCAGCATCTTCTCCCCTTCATTCACTTCCTTCCCTCCAATAACGTAGATGGCGTTTTCAGCTTCACCCAGACCAAAGAGACACCGTGGAGAAGGCAAGGGTGGCATTCCCAGCCAATCAGAGTCCAGATGATCAAACTGCTCACGGGTCAAGATACAGTATTAGAAAGAAAGAGCAAATTTGCAGTTACATAACGTGCCTGAGGGCACTCAGAATGTCCTCATGCCCAATAAATTACTTTTGAAACACACTTGTTTTTGTTTTGTCGCCAAACACTTCAGCCGCCTTGCCCACAGAAGGCAGGAGAAACGTTTTTATCCAGAGAGTGCTGAGAATGTGGAACCCACGACCACAGGCAGTGGCTGAGGTGGACAGCGTTGATGATATCACATCGTATCCATCATCAGCTCCAGATCTCTTGGAAACTCCTCGTGAACACTGACCTCACTTTGAGATGTAGGATTGGGCCCTGGAGCTAACACTAACTGCCTCACACCCTCTGTCCCATCCCCTTCCTCCCCCACACCCCCTCCAACACCCCTCTGTCTAACACCCCCACTCATTCTCCACCTGCTCCTATACCTTCCCCCCCCCCCCCCCCCCCAATCCCCATCCCCCTCCCCACAGCTTCCTCGGCTGTTCACCTGTTCTCTTTATCTTTCACTTCTCTCATTATGCCTCCTTATATCTCAGGCTAATATTACTTCTGCCATTTAACTATCTCCTTGTTTCCACTTTAAAGATCATTCAATCACTTTTCTTTTCTGTGTAATTATACTTTTTAAATATAAATACAATTTAGATTTTAGCCTGTTAATGATGTATTTCTGAGAGATCTAGAACAATTGATGAACTGTAGGAGGCGTCACTATTTCCCCCAGATTAACCAGTTTTGCACATAAGGAGAGATTTTAATCAGAGGCTTGTCTCTGGAAGCTTTGTTGAACAGCAGTTAAAGTATTGTAACAAATACAATCCTGAGCACAGAGGAAGCACAATTCATTGTTAGGGGATTGAATTTCATCTCAACTTGCAGATCAAGTTTAAGAACTAGAACTAAGTCCCTAGCTCAAAGGCACTGAGGCCAGTTGCAGCAGTCCCCTCAGCGCAGGCTGGGAATCAAACCTGGGATCTTCCCTAACATAGCAAACATTTACCCACTGTGGGAGTTGCTCACAATCTTTTCTCAATTGCCTTCCCCTTTATGTGCAGGCTTAAATTCATGTCTTAGTGTTAGATAGACTTTACAACGCAGAAACAGGCCATTCGGCCCATCAGGCCCATGCTAGTGTTTATGCTCCACACGAGCCTCCTCCCATCCCTACTCTAACTCTTTTAGGATAACCATCTGTTGCTTTTCTCCACTTGTTATTTTATCTAGAGCCCCCTTAAATGCACCTTGGGTATATTTGAGTTAAATTCTAAATATCACTTTTCAAAGAACTCCCTCCCTCCTCCCTTTCCCTGCCCTGTGCACTTTACATATCACCAACATCACAGACAGGAATGAAGTGAGTTCAAAGCAAAGCTTTGACTTGCCTACCTGTAAGAAGTAGGAGTGGAGCGGGTTTTCCTTATTGTCTTCAATGTAATAGAGGCCACCGGTGACAAAGATCTGGTTCTGCTTGGTCACTATGCTGACGTGGTTTTTGGGAATCTTAGTTGAGATGGAGGCAAAATAGCACTCGTTGGTGGTGGGATCATAGGCCACGGTAGCCTCATCATTGATCATGAAGATCAAGTCTTTCACAAACATGCCAAACCGTAGGTTTTCATTCAAGATGCCGGGGGCCAGCTCTTCCTCTTCCTCCTCGGCCTCACCGCCGGCTGCGTCTTCTCCATCTTTCGTTCTCGTGGCAGTTGCCTTCTCTTTCTTGGTCTTTGCCGGGGGCAGTCTGCCCTCCTGGGCGTCTTTCACCAACTGAATCTTCTTGACGAGCTCCGGGTTTGACTTGACCATTTGGTTCGCCTCGACGTGCTCCTTCAGGTACTCCTTGGGCATCAGGCAGAAGCGTATGCAGTCGAACAACTCCGGCAAGGCCTTGACGTGGCTCTCTTCATGGGCTGCCCAACTTATCACCGCCTCAAAGACCACCTCTTCCTTTTCCACATTGAGGGAGTCGCTGGCAATGATGGCGATCATCTCGTTGGGGGTCAACTGGAGAAAGTCCTGGTCCTTGCTGATCAAGTTGAAGTGCTCGCAGGCAAAGTCCCTGGCTGCCACAGCCAACCTGGGACAGTCCAGCATCAGCCCTAGCCTGAAAATGGCCAGACAGTTGCTGAGCCCCAGACGTTTCTGCAGGTAGGAGATACAGACGGTGAAGATGGACGGGATCTGGAACATGTTGGCCGCCGTGAAGATGTCCTGCACGTTGTTGTCACTCAGCTTGACCTCAGACGTGTAAATATAATGCAGGAGAACCTCGACCATTTCTGGTTCCACATCCTCCAGGGCGATCTCCCGCTTCTTGCTCTCCTCAAGGTCCGAGAGGAACATGGCTCGGAAGTAGGGACTGCAGGCTGCCAGCACCAGCCTATGACATGGAAACTCCTTGCCCTTAACCTTCAGGATACAGTCCACAAACTTATTGTCCTCCAGCAGGTCCCGGAGCCCCTCCTGCAGCAGAGTCTGCTGGTAAATACGTGGCTCCTCTACTGGATCTATAGGAATCGCCATGGCCGATAGTGAAAATCTGGGAGAGACGAGACTGATCTGAAGCTGTTCCCACCAGCCTGCGTGTGGTTGATTTGATTGCCTGCCCAGCTGTCCCACTCACCACACATTCCTGTCGGGGTTATATATAGGAGCATCAGCACAAAGTTCAGGAATTCAGTCTGGGGGTGGGAGGTGGAAGATGATCCCAGTCCCAATCAGCAGAGGGACCTGTCAATCAGTCAGGCTGAACAACTGCAGGACCCCTGACTGGGACAATCTGTCCAAAAGCATGAGTCATTTTCATCCCTGCTTCCCTCCACCTCATCTTCCCCAGCCTCATTGTGCTTATTTCTTATTAAATCACTGAAGGTTCTAGTAGAGAGGAACATGGTGCGAAATACAAAAAAAAACTTGAATTTATGTAGCGCCTTTTCAAGTCTCATAGTGATTTACAGCCAATAAAGTACTTTTGAAGTGTAGTCACTGTTGTAATGTAGCGAACGCAGCAGCCAATTTGCGCACAGCAAGCTCCCACAAACAGCAATGGGATAATGACCAGATAACTTGTATTTTGTTAGCGATGTTAATTGATGGATAAATATTGACCAGGAAACCAGGGAGAACACCCACCCCCCTCACCCCCCACCCCCACCGCTCTTCTTCGAAATGCCATAGGACTTTTCTGTCCACCTGAGAGGGCAGATGGTTTAATATCTCATCCAAAAGATGGCACTTCTGACAGTGCAGCACTCCCTCAGTCCTACACTGCAGTGTCAGCCTGGATTTTCATGCTCAGGCCTCTGGAGCGGCACTTGAACCCATGACCTTCTCACTCAGGGGGGATGGTTGGTATCCTTCCATCTATGAAAGACGAAGGACACGCAGCCAACAATCCATTGAGGTGGGGTGTCTTCTCTTGGTGCACCTTTGCTGATGGCTGTGAAGCTCGATCCGTGAGAGGCAAGTTCTGACACAAGTGCCGCACGTGAAGCTGCCAAGTGACGTTGGTGCCTGTTGCTAAGCTGCTGTAGCAACTAGTCACCGTGGTAGTGAACACCAGTCCACAGGATGTGTCGCCATTTCCCTCTTTCACCAGCTCGTGACTCCCAGGTGCAATAGTCACCATTTAGGGCCTTCATGTCAGGCTTGCAGGCGTCCTTAAAGTGGAGCTCAGGGGGTAAGTGTGCGACCAGCTGAACCACCGTTAACTTCACTTGGCGAAAGCTTTTCACCTGTGCTTAGTTTTTAATTCTGGAATCCTGATTTTTGTATGAGAGAAACACTGATTTGTGTAAATCAACCAGTCTTTCTACTCTGGATCTGAATTGAATTTTCCTGATGAATATCTGATCCGGTGGAAAACTGAGTTGGCTGGTTCTGGATGGAATGTTCTAGAAAATTAGCCATTAGCTTATTTGGCCTGCACGTTGTTTATGAAGATTCTCTGACTCACTGTTTGCTCTTTTACATTTTACGAGGCAGAGTAATTAGAACCAAGCTAAATCCCTCCAGTGACAATGTATTGTTATTATTAATCTTTATTTTTAGTGCTTGAGAGCAAGCATAGCCATCTGGGACCTCCTGTCATACATTTATAACAGAGTTTCTCTGTCATTTGGGTCATTAGCCCTTGTTATGAGTACACCCAAAGTTAATGAAGTAAATTAACCTTTTTTTTATTACCTCCCATTTTTGCTGGGCCTCTTCACTTGAAGATATTTCCTCTTACTGGAATATTGTACCATAGGCCCCTGTGTGGTGGGGGCTGAGGGCTATTCCACTGCAAAGGCCATCACGATTCAAGCATGCCCTCGCCTGGCCGGTTTCAGTTTCCATCAGTCAAGAGTAAGGACGTTTAGGAATTATTTTTCCCCTTCATAACTTGAGGGACTGAGGCTCATTGTTACCACATCAACTGCTGCCCTGCCTAAGATCAGCTAACTCCACATAGACCCGAAATTCAGCATGAGGTTGTACGGTCTAGTGTTGCCAAGCCTCAAGGATTGTCCTGGCGTTTTCAGAAGTTAAAGATATATCTCCAGGGCACTGCCACCAGAAAGTCAGGACAAAAATCATTAGAAATATAAAAACAAATATTGTTTTCTTCCATTTTCTTTGAACAATTGTGCATTTTATTAATTATAAAAATATAAACAATGGGGAGAAAATAATGTCTGACACAGAGTCAAAAATCGTGCAACAGAAGAGTGTTTGCTTCCCATTGTTCACAACGATGGACTCAGCACCTAGGGATGATTTACTACTTTAAAGGTGCTACGTAATTGTAAGTTATTGTTGTTGTGTCGGTCAGCCAGAGTTAAGGGTGGGGTAGTCGGAGACAGGAAGTCATGTGATGAAGCCTCCACAAATAGACCCAACCAGGGTTAGCCTCTAGTGTGGCTAATTCTCACCCACTTCCTGTTTGGGCCTTGAATTCCTTGGTTCACCCCCATAAAACAACTCTGGATATTTCATTGTGTGGAAGATGCTTTAAGGCGAATTAATACCTGTAAACCTTGGAAATAGACAAAATTCTGAAAGCACGCAACAGGACAGTCAGTGAAATGAACTGGAATAGACTGGTTACTGTCTCACCTGAAATATTAACCTCTCTTTCCTCTTTCAGGTGCTGAGGGACATTTTCTGTTGGAATGGCAGTTAGTTGCACCAGTTCCAAGCTGTGTCTATGTGTGTCTATATGTCTGTTTGTGTGTGTCAGTATGTATGTGTCCATGTGTATCAGTGTGTTTGCCTGTGTGTCAAGGTGTGTGTTTGTCTGTGTCAGTGCGTGTGAGTCTGTGTGTATGTATCAGTGTGTGTCTGTATATGTCTGCATATTAGTGTGTGTCAGTGTCTTTGTCTGTATCTGTATGTCAGTGTGTGTGTCTGTGTGAATATGCCTATGAGTATATCCGAGTCTGTGTGTGTCAGTCTGTGTGTGTTTGTCTGTGTGTGTGTGTGCTTGTCTGTGTGTGAATATGCTTGTGAGTGTGTCTGTGTATATGTCAATGTGTGTCTGTATGTCAGTGTGTGTGACTTTTTATTATTCGTTCATGGGATGTGGGCGTTGCTGGCCAGGTCAGCATTTATTGCCCATCCCTAATTGCCCTTGAGAAGGTGGTGGTGAGCTGCCTTCTTGAACTGCTGCAGTCCATTTGGGGTAGGTACACCCACAGTGCTGTTAGGGAGGGAGTTCCAGGATTTTGACCCAGTGACAGTGAAGGAATGGCGATATAGTTCCAAGTCAGGATGGTGTGTGGCTTGGAGGGGAACTTGCAGGTGGTGGTGTTCCCATGCATCTGCTGCCCTTGTCCTTTTAGGTGGTAGAGGTCACAGGTTTGGAAGGTGCTGTTGAAGGAGCCTTGGTGAGTTGCTGCAGTGCATCTTGAATATAGTGCACACTGCTGCCACTGTGGGTCGGTGGTGGAGGGAGTGAATGTTTGTAGATGGGGTGCCAATCAAGTGGCTGCTTTGTCCTGGATGGTGTCGAGCTTCTTGAGTGTTATTGGAGCTGCACCCATCCAGGCAAGTGGAGAATATTCCATCACGCTCCTGACTTGTGCCTTGTATAAGGTGGACTGGCATTGGGGAGACAGGAGGTGGGTTACACACCGCAGAATTCCCAGCCTCTGACCTGCTCTTGTAGCCACAGCATTTATGTGGCTGCTCCAGTTCAGTTTCTGGTCAATGGTGACCCCCAGGATGTTGTAGTGGGGGATTCAGCGATGGTAATGCCATTGAATGTCAAGGGGAGTTGGTTAGATTCTCCCTTGTTTGAGATGGTCATTGCCTGGCACTTGTGTGGCGCGAATGTCACTTGCCACTTATCAGCTCAGCCCTGGATATCCAGGTCTTGCTGCATCTGGACATGGGCTGCTTCATTATCTGATGAGTCGCGAATGGTGCTGAACATTGTGCAATCATCAGCGAACATCCCCACTTCTGACCTTATGACGGAGGGAAGGTCATTGATGAAGCAGCTGAAGATGGTTGGGCCTAGGACACTACCCTGAGGAACTCCTGCAGTGGTGTCCTGGGACTGAGACGATTAACCTCCAACAACCACAACCATCTTCCTTTGCGCTAGCTATGACTCCAATCAGCGGAGAGTTTTCCCCCTGATTCCCACTGACTGTTGTTTTGCTAGGGCTCCTTGATGCCATACTTGGTCAAATGCTGCCTTGATATCAAAGGCAGTCACTCTCACCTCACCTCTTGAGTTCATGTTTGAACCAAGGCTGTAAAAAGGTTAGGAGTTGAGTGGCCCTGGTGGAACCCAAATTGAGCATCAGTGAGCAGGTTATTGCTGAGCAGGTACCACTTGATAGCACTGTCGACAACCCCTTCCATCACTTTGCTGATGATCGGGAGTAGACTGATGGGGCGATAATTGTCCTGCTTTTTGTGCACAGGACATAACCTCCCCGGCAATTTTCCACATTACCGGGTCGATGCCAGTATTGTAGCTGTTATGGAACAGCTTGGCTAGAACAGGGTTAGTTCTGGAGAACAAGTCTTCAGTACTATTGCGGGAATGTTATCAGGACCCATAGCCTTTGCTGTATCCAGTGCGTTCAGTCGTTTCTTGATATCACGCTGAGTGAATTGGATTGGCTGAAGACTGGCATCTGTGATGCTGGAGACCTCAGGAGGAGGCCGAGATGGATCATCAACTCGGCACTTCCGGCTGAAGATAGATGCAAATGCTCCAGCCTTGTTTTTTTTGCACTGATCAGCCATGATCTTATTGAATGGTGGGGCAGACTTGAGGGGCCGAATGGCCTGCTCCTGCTGATATTTCTTATGTTCTTATGTGCTGGGCTCCTCCATCGTTGAGGATGGGGATATTTGTAAAGGCTCCTTGTGTTAGTTGTTTAATTGTCCACCACCACTCACGACAGGATGTGGCAGGACTGCAGAGCTTGGAGCTGATTAGCTGGTTGTGGGATCACTTAGCTCTGTCTATCACATGTTGCTTCCACTGGTTGGCATACATGTAGTCCTGTGTTGTAGCCTCATCAGGCTGACACCTCATTTTGAGGTATGCCTGGTACTGCTCCTGGTAGGCCCTCCTGCGCTCTTCATTGGACCAGGTTGGTCCCCCGGCTTGATGGTAATGGTAGAGTGGGGGATATGTCGGGCCATGAGGTTACAGATTGTGGTTGAGTACAATTCTGCTTCTGCTGATGGCCCACAGCACCTCATGAATGCCCAGTTTTGCATTGCTAGATCTGTTCTAAATCTATCCCATTTAGCATGGTGGTAGTGCCACACAACACGATGGTGTGTATCCTCAATGCGACGACGGGACTTTGTCTCCACAAGAACTATGTAGTGGTCACTTCTAACAACACTGACATGGACAGATGCATCTGCGACAGGTAGATTGGTGAGGACGAGGTCACGTATGTTTTTCCCTCTTGTTGGTTCTCTCACCACCTGCCGCATACCCAGTCTAGCAGCTGTACCCTTTAGGACATGGCTACCGACCCACTCTTGCTGATGGACATTGAAGTCCCCCACCCCGAGTACATTTTGTGCCCTTGTGCCCCCTCAGTGCTTCTACCAATTTGTGTTCAACATGGGAGAAATACTGATTCATCAGGAAGTTTCTTTGTCCACGTTTGACCTGATGCGATGAGACTTCATTGGTTCCAGAGTCAATGTTGAGGACTCCCAGGGCAACTCCCTCCCGACTGTATACCACTGTACCGTGGCCACCTCTGGATATACCCAGGGATGGCGATGGTGGTGTCTGGCACATTGTCTGTAAGGTATGATTCTGTGAGTATGACTATGTCAGGTTGTCAACTATCCATGATAATTTCATGATCACCACTAGACTAGCTTTTAATTCCAGATTTATTAATTGAATTAAAATTCCACCATTTGCCATAGTGGGATTCGAACCCATGTCGCCAGAAAATTAGCCTGGGGGTGGGGTGGGGTGTGGGGGGGGGGTGGCGTTTGGGTTGCTAGTGATATTACTACTACACCACTACCTCCACTGACTGGCAGTGTCTGTGTCAATGTCTGTGTAAGGTGGGATAGGTACAATTCAACAGTTTCAATAGCATGTAATCTGACTGTTGAGCTGAGATTTTCTAAGAAGCTGCTCACCAATTGTGTGGGTTATAATTGTATCTCATAGAGACCTATTTCTAATTCCAGTGCAGCCTGAGGTAAATAATTACTCATTTCCAAAAATATATCCCAGTTTCTGACAGGCACAATATGGTAACATTTCAATGTGTAAATACAGATTTTCTTCCCTTAGTTTCTAGGATCACTCACACATGTGGCCAACTTTGTGTGTCAGCCTAAACAGTGAGGGCCATTTCACCATGGGAGGCATCATATGCACACTGATCCTGTCCTGGAGTTAGTGGACAGAACAGGATTCCCAGCCAGTTTCCACCTTCCATTCTAGGTCAATAACAGTGCCCCTGTTGCAGCATTCTTGGTGCTGCAGTATCTGTGACCTGCTTACCCAGCACAAACCAGGGATTCAGTCTGAACCCTGATGTAAGGCTCAGTGTTACACTACATGCTTCATTCACACATCAATGTAACTTATGCAAGCTACACATTTTTTCAATGAGACACTAAACTGAGGTACTCTCTGCCTTTTTAGGGGTGAGTAAATGTGGTGGTCTAGTGGTATTGTCACTGGATTAGGCACCCAGAGATGTAGGATATTGTTTTGGGATCATGGGTTTGAATCCGGCCATGAGAGAGGATGAAAATTAAATTCAACTTAAAAATCTGGAATTAAACACTAGTTAGTGTTACAGAACTGTATTTTGTGACCATGATACAGTAGGTTTTAGCATAATCATGGAAAAGGACAAAGATAAAACAGGAGTAAAAGTTCTAAATTGGGGGAAGGCAAAGTTTAAGAAACTGAGAGGCGACCTGGCGAAAGTGGACTGGAAACTGTTATTTGAAGGAAAATCAGTGGCAAGCAAGTGGGAGGCATTCAAAAGTGTGATATTTCAGGCACCTTGTAGGCATGTACCCACTCAGGGTGCGACTGCCAAATTGAGAGCCCCCTGGTTCTCTAGAAGCTTGCAGGGTAAGTTAAAGCAGAAAAAGAAAGCTTATGATAATCGCAAAAGTCTTAATACTTTAGAAAGCCTAGTGGAGTATAGAAAGTATACAAAATTATGAGGGACAGAGATAGGGTAGATAGGAAGAAGCTTTTTCCCTTAGCAGAGATATCAATACCCAGGAGGCATAGATTTAAGGTAAGGGGCAGGAGGTTTAGAGGGGATTTGAGGAAAGATTTTTTTCACCCAGAGGGTGGTTGGAATCTGGAACGCACTGCCTAAAGAGGTGGTAGAGGCAGGAACCCTCACAACATTTAAGAAGTATTTAGATGAGCACTTGAAACACTTGAAACAAGGCTATGTGCGAAGTGCTGGAAATTGGGATTAAAATAGATAAGTGCTTGATGGCTGGCACGGACACGATGGGCCGAAGGGCCTTTTTCTGTGCTGTATAATTCTATGACTCAATAAAATGCAAGGGTAAAGAAAAAAAAGAAATTAGAAAAGCAAAGAGCAGACATGAAAAATTATTGGCAGGTAAAATCAAGGAAAACCCAAAGATGTTTTATCAGTACATTAAGAGCAAGAGGATAACTAAGGAAAGGGTAGGGCCTTTTACAGATGGACAAGGGAACTTATGCATGGATGCAGAAGATGTGGGAAGTGTTCTTAATAAGTACTTTGTCTCTGTCTTCACAAAGGAGAGGGATGATGTAGACATTGTAGTTAAAGAGGAGGAGTGTGAAATATTAGATACGTTAATCATAATGAGAGAGGAAGTACTAGAGGGTCTGACATCCTTGAAAGTGGATAAATCACCAGGGATGGATGGATTGCATTCCAGGTTGTTAAAGGAAGCCAGGGAGGAAATAGCGGATGCGCTGAGGATCATCTTCAAATCCTCACTAGATACAGGAGGTACCAGACGATTGGAGATCTGCGAACGTTGTACCATTGTTTAAAAAGCGTGTGAGGGATAGGCCAAATAATTATAGGCTGGTCAGTCTGACCTTGGTGGTGGGTAAATTTTTAGAATCTATTCTGAGGGACAGGATAAACTGCCACTTAGAAAGGCATGGATTAATCAGGGATAGTCAGCATGGATTTGTTAGGGGAAGGTCGTATCTTACTAACTTAATTGAGTTTTTTGAGGAAGTAACAAGGAGGATTGATTAGGGTAGTGCAGTGGATGTGGTTTACATGGACTTTAGTAAGGCAGTTGACAAGGTCACTCATGGCAGACTGGTCAGTAAAATGAAAGCCCATGGGATACAGGGGAATGTGGCAGGTTGGATCCAGAATTGGCTCAGAGACAGGAAACAAAGGGTAGTAGTTGACAGATGTTTTTGTGAATGGAAAGCTGTTTCCAGTGGCGTTCCACAGGGCTCAGTGTTGGGTCCTTTGCTGTTTGTGGTACATAGTAATGATTTGGACTTAAATGTGGGAGGCATGATTGGGAAATTTGCTGATGACACAAAAATTGGCTGTTGATAGCGACAGTGAAGAGGATAGCTGTGGACTCAAAATGATATTAATGGTTTGGTTGAGTGGGTGGAAAATTGGCAAATGGAATTCAATCCAGAAAAGTGTGAGGTAATGCATTTGGGGAGGGCAAATAAAGTGAGGGAATACACAATTTTGATATTGAGAGGGGTAGAAGAAGTGAGAGACCTTGGAGTGCATGTCCACAGGTCCCTGAAGGTGGCAGGACAGGTAGATAGAGTGGTGAAGAAGGCATATGGAATGCTTTCCTTTATTGGCCGAGGTATAGAACACAAAAGCAGGGATGTAATGCTGGAACTGTATAAAACACTGGTTAGGCCACAGCTGGAGTATTGCGTACAGTTCTGGTCACCACATTACAGAAAGGATATAATTGCTCTGGAGAGAATACAGAGGAGATTTACAAGAATGTTGCCAGGGCTTGAAAATTGCAGTTATGAGGAAAGATTGGATAGGCTAGGGTTGTTTTCCTTAGAACAGAGGAGGCTGAGGGGTGACTTAATTGAGGTGTACAAGGTTATGAGGGGCTTAGATAGAGTACACAGGAAGGACCTGTTTCCCCTAGTGGAGAAGTCAATTACCAGGGGGCACAGATTTAAGGTGATTGATAGAAGGATTAGAGCGGACATGAGGGAAAACATTTTCACCCAGAGGGGGTGGAATTCGCTGCCAGGAACGGTGGTGGAGAGAGAAACCCTCAATTCTTTTAAAAGGTACCTGGACATGCACCTGAAGTGCTGTAACCAGCAAGGCTACGGACCAAGTGCTGGAAGGTGGGATTAGATTGGGCGGCTAGTTTTTTTGGCCAGCACAGATATGATGGGCTGAATGACCTCCTTTTGTGCTGTAATTTTTCTATGGTTCTATGAGGCCCTGGAGGGATTTGAAATCAGAGATGAGAATTTTAAAATTGAGGTGTCACTTAGCCAGGAGCCAATGTAGGCCAGCGGGCACAGGGGTCATGGGTGAACGGGACTTGGTGCGAGTTAGGACAAGGGCAGCAGAGTTTTGAATGACCTTAAGTTTATGAATGATAGAATATGGGAGGAGTCAGGAGTGTGTTTGAATAGTCAAATCAAGAGGTAACAAAGCCTTGGATGAAGGTTTCAGCAGCTGATGAGCTAAGGCAGGAGTGGAGTCGGGCGATGTTAAGTGGAAATAGGTGATCTTAGTAATAGTGAGGAAATGTAGTTAGAAGCTCACCTCGGGGTTAAATGTGACACCAAGGTTGTGAACAGTCTGGTTCAGCCTCAGACAGTTGCCAGGGTGACAGATGGAGCCAATGGCTAGGGAATGGAGTTTGTGCTGGGACCAGTAGCTTCAATCTTCCCAAAATTAATTTGGAGAAAATTTTTGCTCATCCAGTACTGGATGTGAGACAAGCAGTATAATGGTTATATCATTGCTGTTTGAGGGAGCTTGTGTGTGCAAATTGCGTGCTGCATTTTCGACATTACAACAGTGGCTACATTTGAAAATATACTTTAATAAAACACTTCGGGATGTCCGGAAGTAGTGAAAGGCGCTTTTATAAATGCAAGATCTTTCTTCTATATAATCTAGATATAAAACTGGTAATCTAAGGACAATACCATTAGCAGGTTGTGTTTGGGAAAGAGGGTCTTTTACTGAACTAAACTAAGGATGTGGTTGTTGCTATTGATAATTCAGGAATATCTCCGTGATTTATCATTTTTCAAAGTAATTGGTTTGCAAATATTGCAAATATGCCTGGGTTTATAAGATTTCATTTTGAATTTATTCACAGGATGTGGGCGTTGGAGCAAAGCAAAACGTTTGTTCTTCTCCAAAACAAAGCTGTCTGTTTAGTTATGCTAATATATTCATTTACTTCTTTCCACATAACGCACAGAAAACTTGCTAAAAATAAATCGGTGTAATTGTCACATGCTTTACTTTTCCATTTTAATTAACTTAAGCTGCAACACAAAAAAAAATCAAGCGGCGCCATTATAAATTGATGGGTTACCATGGATACTAAGCAAAAAATGTCAATTGTATTAAGATACTTAACACCCAGGATTGGCTTTATTGCCTCATTAACTCTGCAACTCTGACAGATATTGCTTAATTAGAAATGTAAAAAGAGAATCTGATGTTTTCTGAAAGGCAAGGTGGATATATTTTGAAAGCTGGGAATTCTTCCTCTCGAAGAGGTCGGCTAATTCTAAGACAAAGCTCTGGGGAGCTTTTATTTTTCCCATTTATCTGAAACATTCCATATTTTGCCAGAAGGCACTGGTAGACTAAATAGTCACAGTGATGGACCGCTCCCATCCATCCAGTCATGTGGCTCTGGGAGGATAGGGTACTAGGGTGGGGGTGGGGGAGGGGAGCGTGCAGAGTAACACCTACCTGGTTTTAATTGGCACATCCTGACTTTAAACAGTGTCGCAGAGAAAGGTGGCAGAGGTGCCCCTGGAACTGTGCCCTCGCAAACAAGGGAGTCACAGCATTCCAGAGACGAGGGGGGATAATTAAACTGAGAAGCAGCAGCAACAGCAGTTGGTGGAGACTGAATCTACCTGAGTTGCACTGGGGGAGTCACGATCCAATATCATGGATACAGAATATTGCAACCAGATTGATTGAGGTGACAGAGGGACTGGGTAATGAAGAGCGATGATGTAATTAGCTACATTCTCACTGGATAAAGAACGTTGCGAGGTGATATGATTGTTTTCGGATTCCGAAGGGATTGGATAATCTAGACCATGACAAGCTATTGTCCAGAACAGCAGAACCAGCGGACATCACTTACACATCAATAGAGGCAACTTCAAAACTCATCTGTGGAAAGAATATTTCAGTGAGCGAGTGGTCAATGTATGGAACAGGTTGCCTGGGAAGATGCTGGAAGCAGCTCAGATTGATTCATTCAAATGCAAATATGATAAATTTCTTTCAGAAAATAATACTGTGTGATACAATGCATGAGTAATTTGAAACGTGACTTTAGGTAAATATTGCAAGCTCTCCACCACCAGGGAGTTTACATCACCTCATGTCTGCTTTTCTTGTAGACTAATTGATGCAGATCGATTGCTGTGGTTAGTCAACAACTCCCATTATTGTTGTATCATGTGATAATCAGGATAGTAGAAAGTGAAATCCATGAACCTTAGTTTTTTTTATGTCTAACAATCCTTATGTTTCACTGTGGAATTTTGTAACATGCTGGTCACAGTAACTGGATCAACTCATAAATTCCATGATCCATTTAACGCCGATTTCCTCAGTGGTGACGAAACTCAAAAGGAAAGATTTACGGCACTAAATCAAACTTTCTCAAAAACATCTTTGAACCCCTAGCTGCCAGTTCCAGCAGAGATCACTGGATAGTCATCAGGAGTGTAAAACCTGACTTAATATTATTCTTCCTATCTCAGGGACAACAGCAACTTGACTTTATATAGCGCCTTTAATTTAGTAAATCATCCCAAGGTGCCTCACAGGAGCGTTATCAAACTAAATTTGACCACTTTCCCAGCAGGACATTTTGGGGTTGCTGCATTCTCTTTGCCACTCTTTGCATTTGTTATCATTCCTCCAACATCCCACAACATAGTTTGTCTCACTCAGGCCACCATACCATCCCCTTTGCTGTGAGAGTGACCAACATGAACAGGTGTCGATAATCCTTCTACTGGAGGAAGGGAAACCTTGGAAATTTCTCCTTAATGAGCAGTTAACCAGCAAAAAACATGAATCCAGAATTAATGTGCATTACATTGGGCAACAGTTAGTACTAGCTTCATTCGCACTAACACACAGAATTACTATACTGTAGAGCACACTTACACTAGCTTCAAAGCACAAAGCAAATTAACCCCCTCCCCCCAATATATTAGGAAGCTCCTTTCACTGACAATGGAGGGAATTAAATTGTTTTCTTTGTAATTATCTTACACAAGTTATGCTTTCATAGCTCAGGTTACCTTGATGGGTTGCATTACATCGTAACATGTTTAATTAATCCAGTAACAATGCTTTTTTAAGTCTTCAGGGAGCCAAAAGTAATAACAAATCTCTCTTTTAAATTTGTTTAAAGATGCAAGACTAAACAATTTAACTCATCTCATCACATCACTTGCATTTGGCAGCATTATAACAAAAATGAGATAGTCCTACTAATTATTCCTCCAATCAAAGAGAAGACGGGAACAGGAGAAGGCCATTCAGCCCCTTGAGCCTGTTACGCCATTCAAGGAGATCATGGTTGATCTGCGACCTAGCTTCATATGCCAACCTTTTCCTCATATCCCTTAATACCTTTGATTACAAAAATCTATCAATCTCAGTTTTAAAATTAACAGTTGATCTGATATCAATCACTTTGTGGAAGAGAGTTCCAATCTTCAACCTCTCTTTGCGTATAGAAATGTTTCCTAATTTCACTCCTGAAGGGTCTGGCTCTAACTTTTAGACCATGCCACCGAGTCTGAGACTCCTCGACGAATGGAAATAGTTTCTCTCTATCCACCCTATCTGTTCCCCTTCATATCTTGAAAACTTCAATCAATCACCCCCTAACCGTTTAAATTCCAGGCAATACAACCCTGGTTTGTGTCATCTCTCCTCATAATTTAACCCTTGGATTCCAGGTATCATTCTGGTAAATCGATGCTGCGCCCACTCCAAGGCTAACATATCCTTCCTAAGGTGTGATGTGCTGGAGAAGAGGTTTGGCAAACTCTTGTTTTTTTAAAATCATTAAGGCATCACTCCTGAATGCTTGCCTTTTAGTTCAGGCTGATTATGTAAATATCAATTATGATGCATAAGTCTAATTTTTCACTGCAGTCTTATGCAAATTCAGAACTACCTTGATAAATTCTCCGGTAACTTGCATCATCTTAACTGAAACTCCATTAATTCATTCCCTTCTTAGTCTGAACCTTGACCTCGGCACAGGCTGAGCCTAATCTCTTTGACAACATCCATTATCTAGGCTCGGTTTGTAGCCTTCTCACCACTGAGTCAGAAGGCTATGGGTTCAAGCCTCATTCTAGAGACTAAAGCACCTTGCTGTATGCAAATTGATTGCCATGTTCCTACATTGCAACAGTGGTTACACTTCAAAAACTGCTTCATTAATTTTGGGGCTTTCGGAGGTCATGAAAGACACTGTATAAATATAACTAACTTTTCTCTTCCTCCCTATTTCCATGCAACCTTAATTTTTTTTAATCCTCCTCCCCAAAAGATGCTGACACATGCTGGAGTTCTGGGTGTGAACTGCATTCCAATACCACATCAGAATGGTCTCATGACTGAGATCAGGTCGTGTCTGACAGCAGGCTCTCCATCACCCAGCTTTTATCCAATTCATTCAGCTCCCTCCGTTCCTCCAACCCTGTCATGTACACTCCTCAGTAATTTACACATAACTAGGTGGGAATCTGTGTTGTGAGGAAGATGCAAAGCAGCTTCAAGGGGATTTGGACAGACTTAATGAGTGGGCAAGAACATGGCAGATGGAATATAATGTTGAAAAATGTGAGGTTATCCACTTTGGTAGGAGGAATAGATGTGCAGAGTATTTCTTAAATGGTAAGAGATTAGAAAGTGTCGATGTACAAAGGGACCTGGGTGTCCTTGTCAATAAGTCACTGAAAGCTAACATGGAGGTGCAGCAAGCGATTAGGGGAAGGCTAAAGGTATGTTAGTCTTTATTGTAAGAGGATTTGAGTACATACGAATTAGGAGCAGGAGTAGGCCACTCGGTCCTTCGAGCCTGCTCTGCCATTCAATAAGTTCATGGTTGAACAGATCACTCTACATTTCCACCTACCCCCGATAACCTTTCACCCCCTTGCTTATCAAGAATTTATCTACCGCTGCCTTAAAAATATTTAAAGACTCTGCTTCTACCGCCTTTTGAGGAAGAGAATTCCAAAGACTCACGACCCTCTGAGAGAAAAAAGTTCTCCCCATCTCTGTCTTAAATGGGCGACCCCTTATTTTTAAACAGTGACCCCTGGTTCTAGATTCTCCCACAAGGGGAAACATCCTTTCCACATCCACCCTGTCAAGATCCCTCAGGATCTTATATGTTTCAATCATATTGCCTCTTACTCTTCTAAACTCCAATGGATTCAAGCCTAGCCTGTCCAAATTTGGACAGGAGTAGTGACGTTTTGCTTCAATTGTATAGAACCTTGGTTAGACCGCACCTGGAGTACTGTGTGCAGTTTTGGTCGCCTTACCTTAAGAAGGATATTATTGTCATAGAGGGAGTGAAACAAAGATTCACCAGACTTGTTCCCGAGATGGTGGGACTGTCCGATGAAGAGAGATTGGGGAATCTGGGCCTGTATTCTCTAGAGTTTCGAAGAATGAGAGGTGATCTCATTGAAACCTACAAAATACTTAAAGGGATAGACAGGGTAGATGCAGGTAAGATGTTTCCCCTGGTTGGGGAGTCTAGAACCAGGGGACACAATTTCAAAATAAGAGGGAAACCACTTAGGACAGAGATGAGGAGAAATTTCTTTACTCAGAGGGTTGTGAATCTTTGGAATTCTCTACCCCAGAAGGCTGTGGAAGCTCAGTCATTGAGTATGTTCAAAGCAGAGATTGACAGATTTCTAAATACAAATGACATAAAGGGATATAGGGATAATGTGGGAACAAGGCATTGAAGTGAATGATCAGCCACGATTACATTGAATGGCGGGGGAGGCTCAATGGGCTAAATGGCCTACTCCTGCTCTTATGTTCCTATGATGAACATATGATTTGTTTCTGGATCTTGACTGATGCTTCTTTCATCCATTTTTGAGGTGTGGGCATTACTAGTAAGGCCCATCTAATTGTCCTTGAGAAGATGGTGGTGAGCTGCCTTCTTGAATCGCTGCAGTCTGTATGGTGCGGGTACACCCACAGTGCTGTTAGGAAGGGAGTTCCAGGATTTTGACCCAGCGACAGTGAAGGAACGGTGATATAGTTCCAAGTCAGAATGGTGTGTGACTTGGAGGGGAACTTGCAGGTGGTGATGTTCCCATGTTTCTGCTGCCCTTGTCCTTCTAGTTGGTAGAGGCTTCAGGTTTGAAAGGTGCTGTCGAAGGAGCCTTGGTGAGTTGCTGCAGTGCATCTTGTAGATGGTACACACGGCTGCCACTGTGCATCAGTGGTGGAGGGAGTGAATGTTGAAGGTGATGGATGGGGTGCCAATCAATTTGGGTGCTTTGTCCTGGATGGTGTTGAGCTTCTTGAGTGTTGTTGGAGCTGCTCCCATCCAGGCAAGTGGAGAGTAGTCCATCACACTCCTGACTTGTGCCTTGTAGATGGTGGACAGACATTGGGGAATCAGGAGGTGAGTTACTTGCCGCAGGATTCCCAGCCTCTGACCTGCTCTTGTAACCACAGTATTTATGGTCCAGTTAATTTTCCGATCAATGGTTACCCTCCAGGATGTTGATGGTGGGGGATTCAGTCATGGTAACGCTGTTGAATGCTGCTCTACAATAAGAAAGATAATAGTGGCTTACACAGCCTCGGAATGGGCCTCATAGCCAATAACTCTATTTTGAAATGTGGCTTTTGTTAGGTTAGGCAAACTCGGCTTGCAACTTGCAACACGGAAATGTCCTACAAATAGAAAACGAGGTCAATCGTCAGTTAATCTGGTGATAGCTGAGGGATGCATTTGAACCAGGGGTTCTCCATCATTGTCTTTGAAGAGTACCTCAGGATCTTTTACACCCACTGCAACTGGAAGATCTTGTTTGAAAGATGGTACCTCCATTTCAATGTGTTCCCTCAGTACTGCACTGGAGTCAGCCTAGAACATGTGCTCAAATCTTGCAGTGGGGCTTCAAGCTTTAGCCTTGGCAGTGAGAGCACTATCACAACAGTTGTAATGAGGAGGTAGAAGGTGCTTAAAGGAACCGGGTTAATCCAATTGCCCATTTTCCATCCCTCCCTCAGGTGAAAAGCCTCATGCCCATCTGACACAGCCCATCTCAGAAGAAAAGCTTGCATTTACATAGCGACTTTCACAACCTCAAGTGCTTCACAGCAATGAAATACTTTTTGAAGTGTAGTCATTGTTGCAGGAAACACAGCAGCCAATTTAAGCACAGCAAGTTCCCACAGATAGTGTCGTGATAATAACCAGATTTTGTTTTGTGACATTAGTTGAAGGGTAAAAATTAGCCAGGACACCGGAGAAAACTGCCCTGCTCTTCAAAATAGTGCCATGGGATATTTTACATCCACCTAAGAGGGCAGGCAAGGCCTTGGTTTAACATCTTACTTGAAAGATGCACCTCTGACTGTGCAGCAGTCCCTCAGTACTGTGTAGGTAATGTTGGCCTGGTGTTGGTGCTCACAATTGTGACTGACTGGACAATTGAGAGATGTGAGAACATTGTGACATTATGTTGTCGATTCAGCAGACAGCCTTATGCTAAAATATCCAGACCCATTCTATCATCACACCTCAGGACTGTTTCCTTTTATTGTGCTGAGTTTGCACAACTTGTACTTTGCCAGGTTTACTGACACTCCCTTATTTAGTAGGTCTCTCCTCTGGCTTGGCAGCATTGTTGAGTCCGAGTCAAGCTTACTCCAGCCAGACAGTAAAAATGTGATGAAAATGGGGCTATCTCAACAATGGTTGTCCATTTTATTAACAACAACTCACGTTTATATAGTTATATAGTGCCTTTAATGTAGGGAAACCTACAAACAAGGTGCTTCATAGGAGCATTATCAAAATAAATTTGACACCGAGCCACATAAGGAGATATTTGTGGAGATGCACAGAGTTAACGTTTCAGGTCAATGACCTTTGGTCAGAACTAGTGAAGGGTCATTGACCTGAAGCATTGGCCCCGATATTGGCTGGGGCGGGTTTTCTGAGCCGGAGGTGGAGTTTCAGATGGATATTTGGGGCCCAATCTCCGGAAGGCCGATCCTCAATCCCAGCAGGGCTCCAATCCCCAATTCAGGGTGTCTTTGAGAGACTTGCAGCTAATATAAAAGGGAATCTAAACATCTTCCATCAGCATATAAACAGTAAATGTGTGGTAAAAGAAGTGGAGCCAATTAAGGAGCTAAAAGGGGATTTGAGGCAGAGGGCATAGCTAAGGTACTAAATGAGTACTTTGCATCTTGGACCAAGGGGAAGATGGGCACAAATCATTGAAGGTTGAGAAAGCAATTAATAAAACATACGGGATCATGGGGTCGACTAATAGGAGTATGGAGTAGAGAGGAGAAAACACTAGTTCAGCCTCACCTGGAGTATTGTGTCCAGTTCTGGGCAGCACACTTTAGGAAGGATGTGAAGGCATTGGCGAGGGTGCAGAAAACTGATGACACAGTACTCCTCCATGTTGAACACCACTTGCAAGGGCACAAAATGTACTCTGGGTGGGGGACTTCAATGTCCATCACCAAGAGTGGCTCGGCAGCACCACTACTGACCGAGCTGGCCGAGTCCTAAAGGACATAGCTGCTAGACTGGGTCTGCGGCAGGTGGTGGGGAACCAACACGAGGGAAAAACATACTTGGCCTCGTCCTCACCAATCTGCCTGCCACAGATGCTTCTGTCCATGACAGTATTGGTAGGAGTGACCACCGCACAGTCCTTGTGTGGACGAAGTCCCGCCTTCACATTGAGGATACCATCCATCGTGTTGTGTGGCACTATTACTGTGCTAAATGAGATAGATTTCGAACAGATCTAGCAATGCAAAACTGGGCATCCGTGAGGTGCTGTGGGCCATGAGCAGCAGCAGAATTGTACTCAACTACAATCTGTAACCTCATGGCCCGGCATATCCCCCACTCTACCATTACCAACAAGCCAGGAGACCAACCCTGGTTCAATGAAGAGTGCAGGAGGGCATGCCAGGAGCAGCACCAGGCATACCTCAAAATGAGGTGTCAACCTGGCGAAGCTATAACCCAGGACGACTTGCATGTCAAACTGCGTAAGCAGCATGCGATAGACAGAGCTAAGCGATCCCATAACCAACGGATCAGATCTAAGCTCTGCAGTCCTGCCACATCCAGTCGTGAATGGTGGTGGACAATTAAACAACGAACTGGAGGAGGTGGCTCCACGAATATCCCCATCCTCAATGATGGGGGAGGCAAGCACATCAGTGCGAAAGATAAGGCTGAAGCATTTGCAAAAATCTTCAGCCAGAAGTGCCGAGTTGATGATCCATCTCAGCCCCCTCCTGAAGTCCCCAGCATCACAGATGCCAGACTTCAGCCAATTCGATTCACTCCATGTGATATCAAGAAATGACTGAAGGCACTGGATACTGCAAAAGCTATGGGCCCTGACAATATTCCGGCAATAGCACTGCAGACCTGTGCTCCAGAACTTGCCGCACTCCTAGCCAAGCTGTTCCAGTACAGCTACAACACTGGCATCTACCCTGCAATGTGGAAAATTGCCCTGGTATGTCCTGTACACAAAAAGCAGGTCAAGTCCAACCCGGCCAATTACCGCCCCATCAGTCTACCCTCAATCATCAGTAAAGTGATGGAAGGTGTCATCAACAGTGCCATCAAGTGGCACTTGCTCAGCAATAACCTGCTCACTGATGCTCAGTTTGGGTTCCGCCAGGGCCACTCAGCTCCTGACCTCATTACAGCCTTAGTTCAAACATGGACAAAAGAGCCTAACTCAAGAGGTGAGGTGAGAGTGACTGCCCTTGACATCAAGGCAGCATTTGACCGAGTATGGCATCAAGGAGCCCTAGCAAAACTGAGGTCAATGGGAATCAGGGGGAAAACTCTCCGCTGGCTGGAGTCATACCTAGCACAAAGGAAGATGGTTGTGGTTGTTGGAGGTCAATCATCTGAGCTCCAGGACATCACTGCAGGAGTTCCTTAGGGTAGTGGCCTAGGCCCAACCATCTTCAGCTGCTTCATCAATGACCTTCCTTCAATCATAAGGTCAGAAGTGGGGATGTTTGCTGATGATTGCACAATGTTTAATCCTCAGATACTGAAGCAGTCCGTGTAGAAATGCAGCAAGACCTGGACAATATCCAGGCTTGGGCTGATATGTGGCAAGTAACATTTGTGCCACACAAGTGCCAGGCAATGACCATCTCCAACAAGAGAGAATCTAACCATCTCCCTTTGACATTCAACGGCATTACCATCGCTGAATCACCCACTATCAACATCCTCGGGGCTACCATTGACCAGAAACTGAACTGGAGTAACCATATAAATACCGTGGCTACAAGAGCAGGTCAGAGGCTAGGAATCCTGAGGCGAGTAACTCACCGCCTAACTCCCCAAAGCCTGTTCACCATCTACAAGGCACAAGTCAGGAGTGTGATGGAATACTCTCCACTTGCCTGGATGGGTGCAGCTCCAACAACACTCAAGAAGCTCGACACCATCCAGGACAAAGCAGCCTGCTTGATTGGCACCCTATCTACAAACATTCACTCCCTCCACCACCGGCGCACAGTAGCAGCAGTGTGTACCATCTACAAGATGCACTGCAGCAACGCACCAAGGCTCCTTAGACAGTACCTTCCAAACCCGCGACCTCTACCAACTAGAAGGACAAGGACAGCAAATACATGGGAACACCACCACCTGCAAGTTCCCCTCCAAGTCACACACCATCCTGACTTGGAACTACATTGTCGTTCCTTCACTGTCGCTGGGTCAAAATCCTGGAACTCCCTTCCTAACAGCACTGTGGATGTACCTACCCCACATGGACTGCAGCAGTTCAAGAAGGCAGCTTACCACCACCTTCTCAAGGGCAATTGGGGATGGGCAATAAATGCTGGCCTAGCCAGTGACGCCCACATCCCATGAATGAATAAAAAAAAAAGATTCACGAGAATGGTTCCAGGGATGAGGAACTTCAGTTACGTGGATAGGTTGGAAAAGTTGGGGCTGTTTTCCTTGGAGAA
Organism: Heterodontus francisci; assembly: GCF_036365525.1. Lineage (NCBI taxonomy): Eukaryota > Metazoa > Chordata > Chondrichthyes > Heterodontiformes > Heterodontidae > Heterodontus > Heterodontus francisci. Next base: position 208,863,598 of record NC_090372.1, on the reverse strand, counting down.
GATTAAGAGGAGATTTGACAGAGGTGTTAAATATCATGAGGGGTCTGGACCGAGTAGATAGAGGGAGAAATTGTTCCCATTAGCGGAAGATCCTGAACCAGAGGACACCTATTTAAGATGATTAGCAAAAGGACCAAAGGCGACATGAGAAAAAACATTTTTTATGCAGTGAGTGGTTACGATCTGGAATGCACTGCCTGAGAGTGTGGTGGAGGCAGATTCAATTGAGGCCTTCAAAAGAGAATTGGATGATTATCTACAGCAAAAAAATTTGCAGGGCTACAGGAACAGGCCGGGGGAGTGGGAGTAGGTGAGTTGCTATTTTAGAGAGTTGGCATGAACACGACAGGCCAAATGGCCTCCTTCTGTGCGATAAGCATGTTATGATTCTATGGCGGGCTCTGACCCCAGGGATGCAAGTAGCTTTGGGGGTGTTGAGGGGGAGGTGGTTGAGAGGACATCTCCTGACCCGGAAGCACTGCTGTAAGGTCACTTGCCTTCTTCCTGAAGCCTCCCTTGAGCTGCTGGGTTTTACAAAGCCTGGGAAACTGGACAGGTCAGGGTTAAAGCTGTATGGAATTTAACTGTGAGGCTCCCAGCATCATTATAACAATGGTCAACCTGCCTCCTGAGAAGTGGGTGGTGACTGCCTGCCCCTTGTCCCACCTCCGTTAAACCCAGACGTTAGAGGTTGCGTTTGAGATTTAAAAAATTTCTTACATCTCACCCAACACCAACCCACCCATTTTTGGGGATTAAAATTCACCTCATTATCTGTGTCACTCGCTTCACAGATGCTGCCTGACCTGCGGAGTATTTCCAGCATTTCCTGCTCGTTTCAGATTTCCAGCATCCGCAGTATTTTGCTTTTGTGTGAGGAGATATTAAGATGTGATCAAATGCTTAGTCAAACAGGTCGGCTTTCAGGAAGGTAGTTCTAATTAAAACTATAGGGAAGCATTAGAGCAAGGGCAGCCCCCCCTACTGGCTGCATGAGGGACCATTTTACCTACATTTGGTTCAGGGCTATGAATTCTGACTGAAATGGTCACCATTGTGGTCAACTCAGTGGCGACAGCTTTATTCTCTGCTTGGACAAGCCAAGGTGTCTGAAGGAAATTAAAGTTTCCAGCCCCTTGACTGATCTCCAGTTTGGGTCTATTTTTATCTGACTAGACACCACTTCTATTGGCCTCGGTCCTGAGTCCCACTTTGTTTAAGCTCCGATGTCTGGGAGCAATGTTTATCTTCTATAATCCTCTGTTGTCAGAAGTGCCCTTTCAGAGGTGAAAATGATGAGTATCTGACCAAACTTAACCCGTTATAATTGTGGGAAAGGCATCAGTCCTTTCTAGCGTGTCTTGCCTTTGTCACTCGGCTCTCTCGGATTATGACCAGCTTCTGAGACTCATCCAAATGACTCATGGATGGGTCTTATTCCCTGACAAACCATAACTGTATTATTACACAATCACATTCCGTACATTTTAATCTCAAGGCAACACCAGCCTCACTTCATGTTTAGCCTCGTGTGTGAGACTGAGACTGAAAACTGTGACTGGAGATGAGGAATGAGATTGAGGCCTGGGAACTGGACTTGAGACTGGGGAATGAGAACTGGGACCATGACAGAGACTGAGCTGAAGACTGCGAAACTCAGCCTGTCCTGCAACCTTCAACTCCCTGACTTGTCCTGCTTTCTCACCCTGAGTTAGTTCTAGTACTGCATCCCTCCATGAACACCTCAAGGTTGGTAGAATTTATCATGGCATAAATGGATGCCTGAGATCAGGCCTATGCTATTGGCTGGGGATGATGCACATCATTTTTAGTTTTTTTTTTAGTTTTAGAGATACAGCACTGAAACAGGCCCTTCGGCCCACCGAGTCTGTGCCGACCATCAACCACCCATTTATACTAATCCCATATTCCTACCACACCTGTCCCTACATTTCCCTACCACCTACCTATACTAGTGGCAATTTATAATGGCCAATTTACCTACGGACTTGAGAAAATGAAAGGGGAGAAAATACCTTTAAAACCAGGAGCTCTTGGTCATTTCTCAATTAACTGGCTGCAGAACCAGTAATAGGACATTGGAATTAGCCGTGTGTGATGAGGTTGATAAATTGCCTAATGAGAATTAAAAACTGCTCATAGCTTCCTGGGTGGCAGTGTTAAGGTATCAGCAGTTAATCAACTGGTAGTACTCTTCTTTCTCAATTAGAAAGTTGTGGGTTCAAATCCCACTCCAGGACCTGCGTGCAAAGTTCTCGGCTGGTGCTCCAGTGCAAAATTGAGGGAATATTGCACTGTCAGAGGTGTATTGTAAACCATCTGTCCTCTCAGGTGGCAATATTTTGAAGAGCACCAAAGTTCTCCTTAGTGACCTGTGAAAATATTTATCACTCACCGAACATCTCTATACAGTTGATTTGTTCATTATATCATTGCTGTTTGTCGGAGCTTGCTGTGATTAAATTGGCTGTTGTGTTTCCTACATTATAACAGTGACTGCATTTTGAAAGCACTTGTTCAATTGCAAAGGGTTTTTCTTTGTAAGTGGGATTGGTCCTATTAGGAGAGGAAGGGAGAACACTGGGGGGGAAGGGGGGAATGGAAGGGATCGAGGTCAATATAAAATAAACAAATCAAGGTGAATCTTGACATCTTGACAAATACATGAATAGGAAGGGAATAGAGGGATTATGGGCCCCGGAAGTGCAGAAGGTGTTAGTTTAGGGGGGCATCAAGATCGGCGCAGGCTTGGAGGGCCGAATGGCCTGTTCCTGTGCTGTACCATTTTTTGTTCTTTGTGAAGGGTGAGGTGTTTGGAGGTGAAAGGGCTCAGAGAACTCAAGAAAGAAAAGACACACACTGAAAAACTAAGGATTGAATCCAATTTTACATTTATTTCTCAAGTGTGTGAAGTGCTTATAAATGAGTTTATTAACCAGTGCAGTCTAAAGGAACAGTGAGACTGGGAGGAATAGGTCATGCTCATAGTCCGTTAGCTACAGTTATCCTTCACACACACCTGAGGCACAGTGGATTTGTCTTACAGAAACTTCAGGATTGAATAGAATAAATTAAATCTTTGACAATAATTAATTACTTGCATGCTGCAAACACTTGGACAGAGGAAAAGCTCACAGTCAAATAACTAGAAGCAATTATCTTTCACCAACTGCTTTCGTCTTTTGATCGACTCCATCGCTGTCGTTCAACACCCATAAATTTCCAAGTGGCCTTCCCAGCAATTGTGTGTGTGTGTGCCGTTTCCCCACTGCGCCCCTGAAAACAGGCTATGGGGGTGGGATGGGGTAGAGTGTGGGAGTCACCCTGGATCACCATGACTGACGAGCACTGGAGAACCCACTGGAAAATGCCTGCAACCTGGTAGTGCGTGTTTCCAGGATTTTCCGCCGCCTGAATTCTTTTTTAAAAACTCAGCAAGTTGTGATCTGGGATGCGCTGCCGGACAGGACCTGGGGGGGGGGGGGTGGGTGGGAGCAGATTCAGTAGCAACTTTCAAAATCGAACTGGATATATACTTGAAACGGAAAACAAAATTCAGGGTTATGGGGAAAGATCGGGGGAAATGGGCCTAATTTGATAGGTCTGTTGAAAGAGCTGGCAGAAGCACGATTGGCCTCCCTTTGTGCCATCTTGTTCTCTGTCCAGTGAGCAGGCGGTGGATGGGTGGGGTGGGGGGGGAAGCAGAACTCCTTACAAGGCCACTGTTGCCTGGGAGATGGGAAGTTCTAGTGAGAATCTTGACACGAGACCAGCATGCCTGAGTCAGACAGGCCCCAGCCTATCTCCGGAGCCCAATGCGCAAGGGCAGGGGAGGGGAGGCAGACTGACATTCGGCTGAGTGAGGCCTCACTGGTTGGGATAGAGTTAAGGTACAGATCAGCACCCAGTCCAACTGAATGGGGGGAAACAGGTTCAAAGGGCTGAATGGCCTCCTCCTGCTGCTATGTCCAGGTCAAAGGTGCTGCTAAAAACAGGGCCCCAGGACCTGGAGGCTCATCCGTTCCAAGCAAGAGATACACAACAAATTGAGTCTTATACAAACACTGTGGAATTGAGGGAAGGAGAGGAATTGATCTCTTTGGCGATGTTAACAGTTTAATTGGATAATTGCTTGTTCCTAGAATCAGAAACTTCGTTTTCTTTCTGCATCTGATGAATGGTCTATTTGACAGCTGATTCTCTGTTGTTTGAAGCTTTTCTCTATTGTTTTCCTTTTCACTTTTGGTGAGTCCTCTAGTCCACCTTCTCTTTGTCAGCTTCCAGTGCCAGCTGACGTTCGTTCTCCTTGATCAACTGGACTCCACAGTAGGTCACAAACAGGATACTCAACGGGCTCACGGGAAATCCTGACATTGTATTTTTGAAGAAAAACAAACACAATTTCGAAAGAGCCTCAAGTTGGGTTATAGAAAATGAGCTATTTTACTAAAAGCCTTCAGCTTGGAGCGGGACCAGTCACATTGGTTCCTTCAAGAACTCTTGGGCCTGGTATGGCAGGATCCAGCACAGAAGGCCATTTGGCCCTATGCACCTTTACTGGAATTGGGACTGACTGCAGAGTACAAGACGGAATCTTTAAGGCTAACACTGATTTATTTAAAGAAATACGCACGGACAATGAAGGAGAGGGAATGGAGAGCGAGCACATGCAATACCAGCTGAAATCATTCTTTAAAACACAGACATGTCATTATTACTCTCTTCCCCTTGCCTCCTCTCCCAGTCATCAATTCCACACTTACTGGCATTCCACCCACACCCCTGCCCCCAATTACCCCATATTTTATTCAAATGGGCATTAGTCTCGTGGCAGCCTAGATAGTGAGTGCAGGCAGGCTATTGAACTAGGGAAGGTATCACCCCCCTTCATCACCCAACATCCATGCACATGTATTTTCCAGCAGGGCTTACTCAAAAACAAGAATGGAAAGTGAAGCTCAACATTCTACCCTAATGTTACAACTACAGGCTGCACACCCATACGAGCCACATTAATTCATTCAGTTCGAGTAATGCACCAATAGAGATCTCATGCCCAGCCGCAGCATTACGAATGATTAAACCAAATGTTTCATAGAAGATTTGATGAAAATTCACTTCTGAATCAACTCAGAGTGAAGCCACCACCTCTAGGGGATAATCTCCAAGTTAGATTTGATCAGAATCATTCTTCCCTTGAATTCTCTGATGTAAATTGGCTTGCAGTTTGTAGCCCAAGTCAACAGCTGTGGTGTAAGTAGGAGACAAGACAAGAGGGAATCATTGAGATAGATTCAATTGTAAAGGCTAATAAGCAGGATATTTTGGGATATAGTATATGAATACTTGGGGACATGGTATATGTTAAGTGTAAGATGCTTGGGAGATTTTGGACTTATGGTTCCGAAAGCTCTCCACCACTGGGCTTTCCTTACCTCATGCCTGGGTCCCTTGTAGACTAATTGATAGAGACTGATTGCCATAATTAGTCAACAACTTTCATTATCATTATATCATATGACTACCCGGATGGTAGGTGAACTTGATGAACCTTTCGTCTTACAATTGCTATCATTTATACCATAAGTAACCTGATAGAAGCTATGGTCGAGTTGGAAGTGATTCACAGACACTATAGGATGTCAATTTTGTCTCAGTGGTATCACTCTCTCATCACTCCAACTCATTTGGAGTCAAGGGGATTCAAATCCTACTCCAGAGATTTGAGAACACACGAATTAGGAGCAAGAGTAGACTACTCAGCCCTTCAATCCTGCTCCGCCATTCAATAAGATCCTGGCTGATCTGATTGTAACCTCAACTCCACATTCCCACCTACCCCCGATAACCTTTCACCCCCTTGCTCGTCAAGAATCTATCTACCTCTGCCTTAAAAATATTCAAAGACTCTGCTTCCACCGCCTTTTGAGGAAGAGAATTCCAAAGACTCACGACCCTCTGAGAGAAAAAAATTTCTCCTCATCTCTGTCTTAAATGGGTGACCCCTTATTTTTAAACAGTGACCCCTAGTTCAAGATTCTCCCACAAGAGGAAACATCCTTTCCACATTCACCCTGTCAAGACCCCTCAGGATCTTATATGTTTCAATCAACATAATCTATGCCAACAGTCACACTGTAGTACCGAGGGAGTGCTGCACCTATGGAGGTGCCGTCTTTCAGGTGAGACGATAAACCATTGGCCTGCTGCCCCTCAGATGGACATAACAAATCCCACGGTATTATTTTTAGGAAGAGCAGGGCAGTTCTCTGTCGTGTTCCAGCCAATATTCCTCACCCACCATCACAAACAGATCATGTGGTCATTGTCACATTGCAATTTGTGGGAGCTTGCTGTGCAGAAATCTGCAGCCACGTTTCCTACATTAGAATGGTGAGTAAACTTGAAAGGTAATTCATTAACTGTAAAGTGCTTTGGGTCATCCTGAGGACGTGAAAGGTGCTATATAAATGTAAGTTCTTTCTTTCTATCATATAAAACATCCTTCAGTACTCCTGCCCGTTTCTCTTCTCCCTTTATAAGACAGCCTGCAGGTGTTGCTCTGGGAAAAGAATGTCAAGCACCTCCCCTCAGTGGCATCAGAAATTTCTACTGGATCTGTGCCAGGCTTATTTCAGGACCAGCTTCTCCCTTAACATCTGCTGTATCCTTCACCTCAACCTCCAACCACAATCTCTCGTGCTCTCCATTTCGCTGTGATCCCTCCCGGTGGGACAATCTCTCAGTCCTTGTACAAATAACAGTCAGGATTTTACCTTCGCCCCTATTATTGACTTTGGGAGGGTCAGTTAGAAGGACAAGCAACCTTGGAGAGCGGCAAGGAGAGGGTAAGGAGGAGCTGAGGGTAGGCTCACCTCTGTAGCTTTTGCCCTGCCCACTTGGAGATGTGATTCCTGTCACCTTGGAGATGGCTTCTGATGATATGTCGCCATGGAGATACCTGACAATTGTGCCAGCTTCATGATTATCCACACATAACCTATCATTGCCCAGTGAGGCTCTTGCCTCCCAAAGCTACCCATTGGGAGGTCAGTTGTCAATGGTGAATAGTGGCAGTTTCAGATCAGCAAGAAGTCGAGAGGAAGCACAGTCCAGGTTTGTGAGTCTGCTTGATTACCAATGAGAGCGCGCAGGTCAAACCGATCAAAAAATTCTCATGATTTGTCACAATTTCCTCCTGGAAAATCTCACACCCAACACTCAAAATATGCCACCGTACCACACATTGGAATGATGCGTTTTCCTGGGTTGCAATTTGCAATAAATAAATTCTGTCTTTCCTCCCTAGGTTTAAAATTCTGGAAAATTCTTCCCCGACCTCCTCAGGTGATTGAAACCAGTCTAGGAGGCTAACTTGATGATGTCTGTGTCAACATTTATCACTGCCCTCAGCCGTGGTCTACATTGGGCCATCTGCAGCTTCATGCCCCAGGACAAACCAGTTGGTGGATGAGCAAGGAGGGCTGTCCCTCCTCTATCGTTAATGTTTTGCGATGCCAATGCTGTGTTGCTGTGCTGCACGCAGGGCTAATCCTTTCTCTTTGCTACCTTAATAAAGTGGTGCTGGGTCAAAGCAGAAAAGGAGTTGCCATTGTGGATTGTGAGGCGTACAGCACTCAGCCATGGTCCCGGGTAGCTGGGGTTGATCTGGCTGAGGCTGCATTGCGTTAGGAAAGCATGGGTAGGGTGGATATCCTGCTGAAGGTGGTCCTGGAACAAAGAGGGAATAATGATGGGGGTGGGGAAGGGGTGCAGCAGCATGTTCAGGTATATAATTTGAAAGAAAAAAACATGATCTCTGGGATCTGGTCCAAATTGGGTGAAGGGACTGGATCTCTGGTTCTAGAATCTGATTTGTTAGAGTACAAATACATTTTAGGGGGGGTGCATACTCACAAATCTTTGAAGATGGCAGGGCAAGCTGAGAAGTCAGTAAATAAAGCATAAGGGATACATGGCTATGTTGATGTAGGCAGTGAATACACAAACTGAGCAGTCATGCTAAACCTTTATAAATCTCTGGTTAGGTGTTCACTGGAGTATTGTGTACAATTCTTGGCACCACACTTTTGCAAAGATGTCAAAGCCCCAGAGAAGGTGCAGAGGAGGTTTAGCAGGAGGATACCAGGGATGAGGGAGTTCAGTTATATGGAGAGACTGGAGAAGCCGAGACTGTTCTCCTTAGAGCTGAGAAGGTGAAGGGGAGATTTAATAGAGGTGTTCAAAATTATGGGGGGTTTTGATAGAGCAGGTAGGGAGAAACCATTTCCTCCAGCAAATGGGTCAGTATCTGGAGGACACAGTTTTAAAATATTTAGTTAAAAGAAATGATAAATTTCTTCACAGTGAATTGTTAAGATCTGGAACACACTACCTGTACTCAAGATGTGGTCTAAATAAGGCTTTGGATTGCTATAGCAAAACTTCTGCCTCTTTATACTCCAGCCTTCTAGTTTTAAAGGCTATCCTTCCGTTAGTCTTTCTGATTGTTATCTCGACAACTATATTTTAGTGATTTCTGATTACAATCCCCTAAATCTCTTTGGCCTTTTACTGTTCCTAGCTTTTCAGCATTTAAAATATTCAGGTTCATCCTCTTTGATCCAAAAGGGATGAATCACACTTACCTGCATTGAAATCCATCTGCCACAGGTTCACTCACTCGCTAAATCTGTCAATGTTCCTTTGTAATTTTATGCTCCTGTCTACGCTACTTACTATGCCACCAATCTTTGCGTCATCGGCAAACCTGGACATATGGTTCCCTATTGTGTTTCTGTCACTAATAAAAGTAATGAATAGTTGAGGCCCTTGCACAGATCCTTGTGGAACACCACTCGTCACTTCCTTTCAATTAGAGTATACATCCATAATCCCTACTCTCGGTCTCCTACCACCTCGCCCTCTCCCAACGAGGCCAATGGTTTGCCTTCAAGGCCATGAGGATTATGGATATTACTCTGCTGGTATTATATGTACAGTCAGTCATTCATCTTTCAATATCAAAGGTGGTGGTCAGAATGTCAGCTCAATTGTTGCAGTAATCACATCATATGGAATGCAAGTGGTTTAACAGAAAAAAAAGTCAGGTTTCAATGACTGACCAGATCTATTTTCCTGGGATTGAGCGTCTGCAGATTGAGCAGTGGATCCAGGAAATGGCAGGCTGGAGATGTTGATTTTTCAGGTGACACTTCCTCAGTTGCCATTTATATTCAGCACCAGCCATGAGACGGCCCTCATAGTAGAAGGTGCCTCATACAGTCGAGACCATCTACATCAGCTACCATAACCAGATTCTGAGGATTTGTTTGCTCCATGGTGTTTGAACAGTCCCCAGTTATTTTCTGGATACCTTTCTGTTCTGCTCGATTGAACCCATTGGGTTATACACAGCTCTTTGCAGCTTTCAGACAACTTGTCTGTTTTCCTGGACAGTTGCATACTCATGGCTTTTCTTGGCACCAACGATCATTCATTGAAAAATATCAAACCAACAGGAAGCAGTTGGCAATGCGGTGAATCATGTTTTGGGATATAATAGGCTCGAATTCCAAATAAAGCCATTTGCACTATGTCAATTAACCGTGCTAAACATGGCAATTTCTTTTTTATTTATTCATTCACAGGATGTGAGAATCACTGGCAAGGCCAGCATTTATTGCCCATCTCTTATTTCCCTTGAGAAGGTGGTGGTGAGCCGTCTTGTTGAACCGCTGCTGTCCATGTGGGGTAGGTACACCCAGAGTGCTGGTAGAGAGGGAGTTCCAGGATTTTGATCCAGTGACAGTGAAGGAACGGCGATATAGTTCCAAATCAGGATGGTGTGTGACTTGGAGGAGAACTTGCAGGTGGTGGTGTTCCCATGCATCTGCTGCCCTTGTCCTTCGAGGTGGCAGAGGTCGTGGGTTTGGAATGTGCTCTCTAAGGAGCCTTGGTGAGTTGTTGCAGTACATCTTGTAGATGGTACACACTGCTGCCACTGTGCGTCGGTGGTGGAGGGAGTGAATGATTGTAGATGGGGTGCCAATCAAGGGGGCTGCTTTGTCCTGGACGGTGTCGAGCTTCTTGCATGTTGTTGGAGCTACACCCATCCAGGGAAGTGGAGAGTATTCCATTACACTCCAGTCTTGTGCCCTGGAGATGCAGAATTCCCAACCTCTGGCCCACTCTTGTAGCCACGGTATTTATGAGGCTGGTCCAGTTAAGTTTTTAGTCTATAGTAACCTCAATATGTAAATGGTGGGGGATTCAGCGATGGCAATGCCATTGAATATCAAGGGGAGATGGTTACATTCTGGGCTGAATTTTACCACCCCTTGGATATCGGGGGTCATGGCAGGCGGGGGCGGGGCCCAGAAAATACTTCCAGAAGAGGCCCGCCACGACCCCCAATGCTGGGAAGGCTCCGCCATATTTTACCGGTGGCGGCGAGGCCTCGGTGCGTCTCCCCTACTGCTCAGCGGCGTCTTAATTTTAATATTTAAATAAATTTTAATTAATTCAAATCAAATTACCTTGTCCCAATAGTCATCCCAAGTCAATATTCCAGCCAGTGGCCGGAACTCCCGCTCCTTTAGAACGCCGTTCGGAGATCCGAGGCGTGAGACTCGTGGGGAGCGGGAGAAGTGAAATTATCAGGGTGGGTGGGGGTGCAGGGAGACCTATTATTAGTTGTGGGGATGATGGTAAGGGGTTGAGGGTCAAAAGGTGCTGAAGTTGGTGGGTGGGTGGGGGGCGGGGGGGGGGAGGAGGAAAAGGAGTTAAGAAAATCAAAAAGGTGCTTTTTGGGGGGGGGGGGGGGATATATCCATTTATTACATGAGGACTCAGTAGTGGGGGAGGTGGGCGAGGGCAATCAAAGTTGAAATCAAATTTTTCTGCAGGCTTTACTGAAACGGGACCTTTAAAAATTTAAATGAGTCTGAAGGACCTGAAGCCATTTAAAAATGATGCCGTTGCCGGGGACAAAGTGCCCGCCCCCTTTATATCATCAGAGATGGGCGCTCCTCTCCCCCCAAGCTAATGGAGATACCGTGTGTAATATAGCGGGGTCTCAGCACGGGCAGACTGCCATCTTCAAAGCATGGCGCACTCATCAAATTCAACCATCTCGCCGGTTGGAGGTGGTAATTGCCTGGCACGAATGTCATTCGTCACCAAGGCTGAATGTTGTCCAGATCTGGCTGCATGCGGCTTCAGCAGCTAATGAGTTGCAAGTAGAACTGAACATTGTGCAATCATGAACAAACATCCTCGCTTCTGACCTTATGATTGAAGGAAGGTCATTGATCAAGCAGTTGAAGATGGTTGGGCCTAGGACACTACCCTGAGGAAATCCTACAGCGATGTCCTGGGACTGAGATAATTGGCCTCCAACATCCACAAACATCTTCCTTTGTGCTAGGTATGACTCCAACCAGTGGAACGTTTTCCCACAGGTGGGAAATTGTTAGAGGAAGAAGGACGAAGGTCTGCCTAGTTCACCTTCAAGCATCCTGATAGTGATATTGGGGTTGTTGACTAATTACAGCAATCAATCTCCATCAATTGGTCTACAACAAACTCACTGGATATTATCTGGTTAGAATGTGATTGAGGATAGTAGGGGACAAGATCAGAGACCAATTAAAAACTGTGGACATGATGGTCCATGGAAACACGATGTCAAGGATATAAGGTTAGACAGGAATTTAGGGCAATGCTCAGTTTACCTTTGTGGAGCAGGGGAGTGAGTGATGGATTTAGGAATTCCCTACACCAGCAGGTTAAATGGGTTGGGTGGAGTCATGTGTGTGCAGATTTCACAGAATCTACAGAAGGAAGACACTTAACAGCAAATGACTTTCCCATTCTGTACCATCTTGTTAAAGTTTGTTGCATGGAACCAAAACAAATGTTAATACCATGTGACCAACAATTGCAGCTCCATCCAATCAAAATGTATTTTTAATTGTGTGCCATCGCCTGCGGGGTTCATTTCTTTAACATAAGTGGCTCCTTTTTGCCCACTAAGGTTGGACAGTGAAATAATCTCAATTGATCTCCAAGCAGTAGACTGACCAATCACAGGCATTAAGTTTAGCCTGACCTACCAGAAAACAAAGTGTTGTGACTGTGCTAACTTCAAGTGGTTTAATCTCCAGCAGTCTGAAGTTAAAGCTGTGTGCTTGAGCAAGAGAGGGAGAACATGCGAGGGTGGGTGGGGGTGTGGTGGGTGGGCGGGGCAGGGTGGTAGGTTAGGGGGTGGAAAGCACGTGCAAGTGTAGACAGAGACAGAGAGAGAGACAGAGAGAGAGACAGAGAGAGAGACAGAGAGAGAGACAGAGAGAGAGACAGAGAGAGAGACAGAGAGAGAGCAAGTAGCAAGAGAGCAACTAGCGAGAAGACAGGGGAAGGATTTAAGGAGAGGACCCTCAGCCATATGTTCAGCTTCAACAGCAGAGACTGCTGCTGGAAACTGGCATGTGAATGCCAGGAGGAGACACAAATAGGCTCGTGTCTTACACCCTCCCACTCCATTTCATCTGTCTCACCATGGCCAGCTGGGTGAAGTACTGCAGTGGTGTCTGCTGCCTGTACAACTGTACCATGCAAGGTAGTGATAGGAGTCAAGGCCAATTGGTAGAGCACCAAATGAACAGCACCACCAGACTCAATCTACCAGCTCAGCCACTGTGCTCTGGAGAGGTACTACTGGATGTCTTTGGTCTGGAATGGATCAACAAATGTGGAGTTTCTATTGTGCCACCTTTGTCTCTCTCTTGGCATCCTGGCAAATGCCTGGGAGCAGACCATCCACAGAACTATAGAAGCTTAAGCCCATCCTGTCTACAACAGCTCTTTGCTACAGTAACCCAATACTGCAATCCACTACCTGACAGGATGATAGACATTTGCAGCACAGAATCGAACCCGCCTGATACAGGAGGTGGATCCATGAGAAAATGGGTGATGATATATAGCAGCCTAAATAACTTAAATGAAATGCTGTTAATTACCTCACTCCACAATAAAACTTACCAGTGAGGATCAACCTTCTAGCAACCAATACAGCAAAGTCAACACTGTTCAGTGAAAGGATGTTGTATAAAATAATAGCCCAGAAGTTTGCAGCACCAAATAGTCCTCTGATTCGTCGTGACATTGCCTCAGACATTTGGTTAGCCTGGGGGGGCAAAGAACAACCACATCAGATCACAACAATGGCAAAAACCAATTGACTGTTCAACTGAGGGTGCTGGACACACTACACAGTCTACAGCCACTGGGGTCTAAGGTTATGGTCACAATGGCAATGATGGCAATTGTCAAGTAGTTTTTATTTCATTTGTGGGATGTGGGTGTCGCTGGCTAGGCCAGCATTTATTGCCCATCCCCAATTGCCCTCGAGAAGGTGGTGGTGAGCTGCCTTCTTGAACCACTGCAGTCCTTGGGGTGAATGGCTCTCTCTAACAGAGATTATGCCTGTGAAATGTCACTGTGTAGTGTCATGATTGAGCTCATTCAAATCCTCTGCTGCCCCTGTCTTTACTCACACCAGGTTCAGTTTACCCATCTCCCCTGTGTCGCTGACCTACATTGGCTCCTGGTCAAGCAACATCTCAATTTCACAATTCCCTCTTTTTTTTCCAAATCCCTCCGTGGCCTCGCCTCTCCCCATCTCTGTAATCTCCTCCCACCCAACAACCCTCTGAGGTCTGTGCACACCTCCAATTCTGGCCTCTTACGCAACCCCAATTACCATTGCTCCACCACTGGTAGCCATGGCTTCAAGTTGCCTCGGCCCTAAACTGTGGAGTTCCATTGCTAAAACTCTCTGTTTCTCTATTTATCACTCCTCCTCTAAGATGCTTCTTAAAACACATTCTGTCACCTGTCTTAATGGCTCCTCATGTGGCTCGGTGTCAAATTCTGTTTGATAACGCTCCTGTGAAGCACCACAGGACGTTTTTCTACATTAAAGACGCTATATAAATGCAAGTTGTTGTTGTTATTGGACTAATAATCCAGGGAATGAGAGTTCATATCCGACCATGGTAATGAGAATTTGAACTCAATTTTTTAAAAAAGGTTAATGTATCACGAAGCTGTCAGATTGTTGTTAAAGACCCATCTAATTTACTAATGTCCTTTAGGGAAGGAAATCTGCCAGGCCTCAACTATTTACTATCGATATTAATGACTTGGAGGAAGGGACAGAGTGAAGTGTATCCAAATTTGCTGATGATACAAAAATAGGTGGGAAGACATGTTGTGATGAGGACACAAAGAATCTGCAAAGGGATATAGATAGGTTAAGTGAGTGGGCAAAAACTTGGCAGATGGAGTTCAATGTGGGAAAGTGTGAGGTAATCCACTTTGGTAGGAAGAATAAAAAGGCAGATTATTTAGATGGAGAAAGACTACAAAATACTGCAGTACAGAGGGATCTGGGTGTTCTTGTACATGAAACACAAAAAGTTAGCATGCAGGTGCAGCAAGGAATTAGGAAGGCAAATGAAATTTTGCCATTTATTGCTAGGAGTTATTTATTGCTAGGAAGTCTTGTTACAACTGTACAGGGTATTGGTGAAGCTGCACCTGGAGTACTGTGTACAGTTTTGGTCCCTGTATTTAAGGAAGGATATACTAGCATTGGAGGCAGTTCAGAAAAGGTTCACTAGGCTGATTCCTGGGATGAAGGGGTTGTCTTATCAAGAACAGCTAAACAGGTTAGGCCTTTATTCATTGCAGTTTGGAAGAATGAGGGGTGATCTGATTGAAATGTACAAGATTCTGAGAGGGCTCGACAAGGTAGATGTTGAGAATATGTTTTCACTGATGGGGGAATCTCAAACGAGGGGACATAGTTACAGAATAGGGGAGCACACATTTAAAATTGAGATGCAAAGGAATTTCTTCTCAGAGGGTGGTAAATCTCTGGAATTCTCTGCTCAGAGTTGTGGAGGCTAGGTCACTAAATGTATTTAAGGAGGTAGATAGATTTTTGAAATCTCGGGGAGTCGAGGGGTATGTGGAACAGGCCCAAAAGAGGAGTTGAGGCCTGGGACAGATCAGCCATGATCTTATTGAAGGCAGGGCAGGCTTGAGGGGCTGAATGGCCTGCTCCTATTTCTTATGTTCTTGCCCAGTCTGGAGTGTGTGACTGCAGACCCACAGCAATGTGCTTAACTCCTAATCACCCTCTAAGTGACCCAGCGAGACAGACACTCAGTTGAGCAAAGTGTTACATGAAGCAGTTCAAGAAGACAACCCACCACCAGCTTCTCAAAGAAATCTAGGGACAGTCCCCCCTGGTGAGTGGGTCAGTTATCAGAGGTCATTGATTGAAAACCATTGGCAAAAGATCTAGAGGGGAGATGACCATCATTTTCCAATCTCCCTGATTACGGGCATGGTGTAGGAGGACTGTGGACTGTTGTTTAAAAACAGAGAAAGGGTTAAACCGATTAATTACAGGCCAGTCAGCCTAACCTCAGTGGTGGGCAAATTATTGGAACAAATTCTGAGGGACAGTGTTAATCTTTATTTAGAAAGATTAATCAGTGGCAGTCAGAGAAGGTTGTGGCTAACTTGATTGAATTTTTTTGAGGAACAAGGGTGGTTGATCAGGGTAGTGCGTTTGATGTTGTCTATATGGGTTTTAGAAAGGCTTTTGATAAGGTGCCTCATGGCAGACTGGTCAACAAAGTAAAAGCCCATGGGATCCAAGGGAGAGTGGAAAGTTGAATCCAAAATTGACTCAGAGGCAGAAGTTTGAAGGCTGTTTCCAGTGGGGTTCCGCAGGGCTCAGTATTTGTTCCCTGTTTTTTTGTGGTATATATCAAACATTTGCACTTGAATGTAAAGATGTTAAGAAGTTTGCAGATGATACAAAAAAATGACCATGGGTTGATAGTCAGGAAGAAAGCTGTAGACTGCAGGAAGATATCAACAGACTGGTCAGGTGGGCAGAAGAGTCACAAATGGAATTCAGTCTGGAGAATTGTGAGGTGATGCATTTGGGGAGAAGAAGCAAGGTGAGTGAAAAATAGTAGGATACTGAGAAACAAGGAGGAATAGAGGAACCATGGAATGCAAGTCTACAGATCCCTGAAGGTAGCAGGACAGTTAGAGAAAGGTGGTTAAGAAGAATATTTTCCTTTATTGGCCAAGGCCTACAATATTAGAGCAGGGAGGTTTTGTTTGAACTGTATAAAACACTAGTTAGGCCACAGCTAGCGTACTGCATATTGTTCTGGTGACCACATTACAGGAAGGATGTGATCGCATTAGAGAGAGTATAGAGGAGATTTACGAGGATGTTGCCAGGAATAGAGAACTTTAGTGATGAGGCTGGGGTTGTTTAATTGCGGTGTATAAAATTATGAGGGGCCTAGATAGAGTGGATAGGAAGAACCTATTTCCCTTAGCAGAGAGGTCAATAAGCAGGGGGCATACATTTAAAGTGATTGGTAGAAGGATTAGAGGAGAGTTGAGGAGAAATATTGAGGTTATGTGGCATAGAGGGCTACAGACCAAGAGCTGGAAGGTAGGTCTAGACTGGATAGCTCTTTTTTCAGCTGGCACAGACATGATGGACTGAATGGCCTCCTTTTGTGCCGTAAATCTTTCTTTGATTCTATGAGCGCAAATCTTTTTACTCAAAGTTGTTGGGATCTGGAAAACTACCTGAAAAAGTGGTGGAAGCGGATTCCACAAATAATTTTCGAAGGAGTTGGACAGATACTGGAGGATGAGGAACTTACACAGTTAGAGACAAAGAGCAGGGGTTGTGGGACTAAGCATGATTACTCTTTCAAAGGCACAACTGCTCGAATGGCTTCCTTCTTTGTGAAGTCTGGTCTCTAATACAGGCTTTGCCAGTGACCTCCCCATATCACTGAATGATTTTTTTTTTAAGAATTAGAATTAGAACATTACAGCGCAGTACAGGCCCTTCGGCCCTCGATGTTGCGCCGACCTGTGAACCATCTGACCTACACTATTCCATTTTCATCCATATGTCTATCCAATGACCACTTAAATGCCCTTAAAGTTGGCGAGTCTACTACTATTGCAGGCAGGGCGTTCCACTCCCCTACTACTCTGAGTAAAGAAACTACCTCTAACATCTGTCCTATATCTATCACCCCTCAACTTAAAGCTACGTCCCCTTGTGTTTGCCATCACCATCCGAGGAAAAAGACTCTCACTATCCACCCTATCTAACCCTCTGATTATCTTATATGTCTCTATTAAGTCACCTCTCCTCCTCCTTCTCTCCAATGAAAACAACCTCAAGTCCCTCAGCCTTTCCTCGTAAGACCTTCCCTCCATACCAGGCAACATCCTAGTAAATCTCCTCTGCACCCTTTCCATAGCTTCCACATCCTTCCTATAATGCGGTGACCAGAACTGCACGCAATACTCCAGGTGCGGTCTCACCAGAGTTCTGTACAGCTGCAGCATGACCTCGTGGCTCTGAAACTCGATCCCCCTACTAATAAAAGCTAACACACCATATGCCTTCTTAACAGCCCTATTAACCTGGGTGGCAACTTTCAGGGATTTATGTACCTGGACACCAAGATCTCTCTGCTCATCTACACTACCAAGAATCTTCCCATTAGCCCAGTACTCTGCATTCCTGTTACTCCTTCCAAAGTGAATCACCTCGCACTTTTCCGCATTAAACTCCATTTGCCATCTCAGCCCAGCTCTGCAGCCTATCTATGTCCCTCTGTACCCTACAACATCCTTCGGCACTAACCACAACTCCGACCTTAGTGTCATCCGCAAATTTACTAACCCACCCTTCTACACCCTCTTCCAGGTCATTTATAAAAATGACAAACAGCAGTGGCCCCAAAACAGATCCTTGCGGTACACCACTAGTAACTAAACTCCAGGATGAACATTTGCCATCAACCACCACCCTCTGTCTTCTTTCAGCTAGCCAATTTCTGATCCAAAGCTCTAAATCACCTTCAACCCCATACTTCCGTATTTTCTGCAATAGCCTACCATGGGGAACCTTATCAAACGCCTTACTGAAATCCATATAGACCACATCCACGGCTTTACCCTCATCCACCTGTTTGGTCACCTTCTCGAAAAACTCAATAAGGTTTGTGAGGCACGACCTACCCTTCACAAAACCGTGCTGACTATCGCTAATGAACTTATTCTTCTCAAGATGATTATACATCCTGTCTCTTATAACCTTTTCCAACATTTTACCCACAACCGAAGTAAGGCTCACAGGTCTATAATTACCAGGGCTGTCTCTACTCCCCTTCTTGAACAAGGGGACAACATTTGCTATCCTCCAGTCTTCTGGCACTATTCCTGTCGACAATGACGACATAAAGATCAAGGACAAAGGCTCTGCAATCTCCTCCCTAGATTCCCAGAGAATCCTAGGATAAATCCCATCTGGTCCAGGGGACTTATCTATTTTCACACTTTCCAATATTGCTAACACCTCCTCCTTGTGAACCTCAATCCCATCTAGCCTAGTAGCCTGAATCTCAGTATTCTCCTCGACAACATTTTCTTTCTCTACTGTAAATACTGACGCAAAATATTCATTTAACACTTCCCCTATCTCCTCCGATTCCACACACAACTTCCCACTACTATCCTTGATTGGCCCTAATCTAACTCTAGTCATTCTTTTATTCCTGATATACCTATAGAAAGCCTTAGGGTTTTCCCTGATCCTATCCGCCAATGACTTCTCGTGTCCTCTCCTTGCTCTTCTTAGCTCTCCCTTTAGATCCTTCCTGGCTAGCTTGTAACTCTCAAGCGCCCTAACTGAGCCTTCACGTCTCATCCTAACATAAGCCTTCTTCTTCCTCGACAAGCGCTTCAACTTCTTTAGTAAACCACGGCTCCCTCGCTCGACAACTTCCTCCCTGCCTCACAGGTACATACTTATCAAGGACACGCAGTAGCTGCTCTTTGAATAAGCTCCACATTTCGATTGTTCCCATCCCCTGCAGTTTCCTTCCCCATCCTACGCATCCTAAATCTTGCCTAATCGCATCATAATTTCCTTTCCCCCAGCTATAATTCTTGCCCTGCGGAATATACCTGTCCCTGCCCATCGCTAAGGTAAACCTAACCGAATTGTGATCACTATCACCAAAGTGCTCACCTACATCTAAATCTAACACCTGGCCGGGTTCATTACCCAGTACCAAATCCAATGTGGCATCGCCCCTGGTTGGCCTGTCTACATACTGTGTCAGAAAACCCTCCTGCACACACTGGACAAAAACAGACCCATCTAAAGTACTCGAACTATAGTATTTCCAGTCAATATTTGGAAAGTTAAAGTCCCCCATAACCACTACCCTGTTACTCTCGCCCCTGTCGAGAATCATCTTCGCTATCCTTTCCTCTACATCTCTGGAACTATTCGGAGGTCTATAAAAGACTCCCAACAGGGTGACCTCACCTCTCCTGTTTCTAACCTCGGCCCATACTACCTCAGTAGACGAGTCCTCAAACGTCCTTTCTGTCGCTGTAATACTCTCCTTGATTAACAATGCCACACCCCCCCCTCTTTTGCAATCTTCTCTATTCTTACTGAAACATCTAAATCACCCTTGTGGGAGAGCTGACCTCACAACTAACATCACACAAAGTGGTGAACTGCCTTCTTATAAATCACTGAAGATTAATTATAATCAACTAAACTGCTGGTTCTTAAATGTGTACACACTGTCACATTTCACAGGTGCCACTCCCGTCCAGGGATGGACACGGTTAAGAAAAATTTTAAAGTGGCGAATTAAAAAATTTTTTTTAATAAACCCTTAAGCCTTGCTCAAAGAATCAAAAATATAGTCTAATATTTAATATAATTCAAACAACAGCTTTGCAAGATAGCACTGCCATTTGACGTGATGACATCATCCAATGATTTCATTCAGCAAATGAAAACACTAAGTTTCTTTTATTTGATGTCCCAAAATGTTTTCTCGACTGGCATTCTCTTCCTCCTCCTGTCTTTCCTCTCTTCCCAATGGAAAGGCTTTGGGCTCTATCCCTCCCCCTCCTCCAGCATGACTATTACTACCTTCGCCCCGACTCTCCCAGAAGAAAACTAAAGCTGTTTTCCAATCAGATTTTGATGGTTGTGAGTGTGCATTTCTGTATTGTGTAGGGGAGCACAGTGATTACATTACTGGACTAGTAATCCAGTGACCTAGACTAACAAGCTGGAGACACGAGTTCAAATCCCACCACGGCAGCTGGGGAATTTAAAGTCAATTAACTAAATAAATCTGCAATAAAAAGCTGGTCTCAGTAATGATGACCGTGAAACTATTGGTAAGTTGCAAAAACCCATCTACTTCACTAATGCCCTTCAGGGAAGGAAATCTGCCATCCTTACCTGGTCTGGCCTTTGTGATTCCAGATGTACAGCAATGTGGCTGACAGAACTGCCCTCTGAAATGGCATTCAGTTGTTTCAAGGGCAATTAGGGAAAGACAATAAATGCTGGCCTCGCCCATATCAGTGACAGAATAAAAGCTTGTAACTCAGCAAGTTCTGAGCTTTCTTTTTGATTACCATTTCCCCACCCCTATTTTCTCCCCCTCTCTGCTGTACGCCATGGGCACTTTGGTATGTTACATTTCCATAGGACTCTGCAGCCCTCCTGTTCCTCATCCAAGTCACTGTTCTTTACAGGTGAGTAGGTGGACCTGTGAGTGGCTCTCTAGCAGAGCAAGACTACACCTTCTTCTGGCAGGGCAGGGATCCTGAAGAACCAAGACAGCATGGAGTGGGCTTCGCCATCAGAAACTCCTTGCTCAGCATGATAGAGCCTCCCTCAAATGGCTCGGAACGCATACTGTCCATCCGACTGCTCACCACCTCTGGTCCAGTACACCTACTCAGCATCTATGCTCCAACACTCTGCTCCGCACCTGAAGCTAAAGACCAGTTCTATGAACAACTCCATAACATCATTAGCAGCATCCCCAACACCGAACACCTATTCCTGCTGGGGGGCTTTAATGCCAGGGTTGGGGCCGACCATGACTCATGGCCCTCCTGCCTTGGGCGCTATGGCGTTGGAAGGATGAATGAGAACGGGCAGAGACTGCTTGAGTTGTGTACCTATCATAACCTCTGCATCACCAACTCGTTCTTTCACACTAAACCCTGTCACCAGGTTTCATGGAGGCACCCAAGATCACGTCGTTGGCACCAGCTAGACCTCATTGTCACAAGGCGAGCCGCCTTAAACAGTGTTCAAATCACACGCAGCTTCCACAGTGCGGACTGCGACACCGACCACTCCCTGGTGTGCAGCAAGGTTAGACTCAGACCAAAGAAGTTGCATCATTCCAAGCAGAAGGGCCACCCGCGCATCAACACGAGCAGAATTTCTCACCCACAGCTGTTACAAAAATTTCTAAATTCACTTGTAACAGCCCTTCAAAACACTCCCACAGGGGATGCTGAGACCAAGTGGGCCCACATCAGAGACGCCATCTATGAGTCCGCTTTGACCACCTACGGCAAAAGTGCGAAGAGAAATGCAGACTGGTTTCAATCTCATAATGAAGAGCTGGAACCTGTCATAGCCGCTAAGCGCATTGCACTTTTGAACTACAAGAAAGCCCCCAGCGATTTAACATCCGCAGCACTTAAAGCAGCCAGAAGTACTGCACAAAGAACAGCTAGGCGTTGCGCAAACGACTACTGGCAACACCTATGCAGTCATATTCAGCTGGCCTCAGACACCGGAAACATCAGAGGAATGTATGATGGCATGAAGAGAGCTCTTGGGCCAACTATCAAGAAGATCACCCCCCTCAAATCTAAATCGGGGGACATAATCACTGACCAACGCAAACAGATGGACCGCTGGGTTGAGCACTACCTAGAACTGTACTCCAGGGAGAATGCTGTCACTGAGACTGCCCTCAATGCAGCCCAGCCTCTACCAGTCATGGATGAGCTGGACATACAGCCAACCAAATCGGAACTCAGTGATGCCATTGATTCCCTAGCCAGCGGAAAAGCCCCTGGGAAGGACAGCATTACCCCTGAAATAATCAAGAGTGCCAAGCCTGCTATACTCTCAGCACTACATGAACTGCTATGCCTGTGCTGGGACGAGGGAGCAGTACCCCAGGACATGCGCGATGCCAACATCATCACCCTCTATAAAAACAAAAGGTGACCGCGGTGACTGCAACAACTACCGTGGAATCTCCCTGCTCAGCATAGTGGGGAAAGTCTTTGCTCGAGTCGCTCTGAACAGGCTCCAGAAGCTGGCCGAGCGCGTCTACCCTGAGGCACAGTGTGGCTTTCGTGCAGAGAGATCGACTATTGACATGCTGTTCTCCCTTCGTCAGATACAGGAGAAATGCCGTGAACAACAGATGCCCCTCTACATTGCTTTCATTGATCTCACCAAAGCCTTTGACCTCGTCAGCAGACGTGGTCTCTTCAGACTACTAGAAAAGATCAGATGTCCACCAAAGCTACTAAGTATCATCACCTCATTCCATGACAATATGAAAGGCACAATTCAACATGGTGGCTCCTCATCAGAGCCCTTTCCTATCCTGAGTGGTGTGAAACAGGGCTGTGTTCTCGCACCCACACTTTTTGGGATTTTCTTCTCCCTGCTGCTTTCACATGCGTTCAAATCCTCTGAAGAAGGAATTTTCCTCCACACAAGATCAGGGGGCAGGTTGTTCAACCTTGCCCGTCTAAGAGCGAAGTCCAAAGTACGGAAAGTCCTCATCAGAGAACTCTTCTTTGCTGACGATGCTGCTTTAACATCTCACACTGAAGAATGCCTGCAGAGTCTCATCGACAGGTTTGCGTCTGCCTGCAATGAATTTGGCCTAACCATCAGCCTCAAGAAAACGAACATCATGGGGCAGGATGTCAGAAATGCTCCATCCATCAATATTGGCGACCACGCTCTGGAAGTGGTTCAAGAGTTCGCCTACCTAGGCTCAACTATCACCAGTAACCTGTCTCTAGATGCAGAAATCAACAAGCGCATGGGTAAGGCTTCCACTGCTATGTCCAGACTGGCCAAGAGAGTGTGGGAAAATGGCGCACTGACACGGAACACAAAAGTCCGAGTGTATCAGGCCTGTGTCCTCAGTACCTTGCTCTACGGCAGCGAGGCCTGGACAACGTATGCCAGCCAAGAGCGACGTCTCAATTCATTCCATCTTCGCTGCCTTCGGAGAATACTTGGCATCAGGTGGCAGGACTATATCTCCAACACAGAAGTCCTTGAAGCGGCCAACACCCCCAGCTTATACACACTACTGAGTCAGCGGCGCTTGAGATGGCTTGGCCATGTGAGCCGCATGGAAGATGGCAGGATCCCCAAAGACACATTGTACAGCGAGCTCGCCACTGGTATCAGACCCACCGGCCGTCCATGTCTCCGTTATAAAGACGTCTGCAAACGCGACATGAAATCGTGTGACATTGATCACAAGTCGTGGGAGTCAGTTGCCAGCATTCGCCAGAGCTGGCGGGCAGCCATAAAGACAGGGCTAAATTGTGGCGAGTCGAAGAGACTTAGTAGTTGGCAGGAAAAAAGACAGAGGCGCAAGGGGAGAGCCAACTGTGCAACAGCCCCAACAAACAAATTTCTCTGCAGCACCTGTGGAAGAGCCTGTCACTCCAGAATTGGCCTTTATAGCCACTCCAGGCGCTGCTTCACAAACCACTGACCACCTCCAGGCGCGTATCCATTGTCTCTCGAGATAAGGAGGCCCAAAAGAGGTGGAGAGTGCTGGTAAGGTGAAGCAATTACAGGAGGGGGGGGGGGGGGCATCAGAGCCTAATCCTTTCCCCTCCCCTCCCCTCCAACTTACCAACACCCCCCGCCCTGACACACACACACACTTTCCAGACCAAATCAAGAACAACTTGCATTTATATAGTACTTTTAACATGGTAGAACATCCCTAGGCATTTAGCATGAGCGTTATAACAGGACGGGTCACTGAGCCACTTAAGGAGCTATTAGGACAAGTGATCAAAAGCTTGGTCAAAAGAGGCAGATTTTAAGGGCGCTTAAAAGGAAGAGAGGGAGCCAATGGAACAGCACCATTCCCTTTGGATGGCCATCATGGGAATCCTACTGCTGAGCCCAGTCATCTCAGAACAGCCAATCAAAATCTGGAACCTTCCAGTCAGTCAGACAGAAAGGAAAAGAAAGGAAAAGAAAGGAAAAGAAAGGAAAAGAAAAGAAAAAGAAAGGAAAAGAAAAGAAAAAGAAAAGAAAAAGAAAAGAAAAAGAAAGGAAAAGAAAGGAAAAGAAAGGAACCAGTACATACGACATAAACACTAGACACAGCAAGCTCCCACAAACAGCAATGTAATAATGACTCAATAACCTGTTTTTTTTTAAATAAAAGTATCAGTTTTACAGCACAGAAACAGGCCTTTGGCCCGTCATGTCTGTGCTGGCCATCAAGCACCTATCTATTCTAATCCTATTTTCCAGCACTTGGCCGTAGCCTTGTGTTGTAGCTATGGTGTTTCAAATGCCCATCTAAATACTTCTTAAATGTTGTTAGTGTTCCTGCCTCTATCACCCCTTCAGGTAGTGTGTTCCAGATTCCAAAAACCCTCTGGGTGAAAAAAAACTTTCCTCAACTCCCCTCTAAACTTCCTCCCCCTTACCTTAAATCTATGCCTCCTGGTTATTGACCCCTCCGCTAAGGGAAAAGGTTTCTTCCCATCTATCCTATCAATGCCCCTCAATTTTGTACTTCAATCAGGTCCCCCCTCAGCCTTCTCCACTCCAAGGAAAACAACCCCAGCCTATCCAGTCTGTCTTCATTGCTGAAATGCTCCAGCCCAGGCAACATCCTGGTGAATCTCCTCTGCACCCTCTCCAGTGCAATCACATCCTTCCTATAGCGTGGTCATCAGAACTGTACACAGTACTCCAGCTGTGGCCTAACCAGCATTTTATTCAGCTCCATATAACCTCCCTGCTCTTATATTCTATGCCTCGACTAATAAAAGCAAGTATCCCATATGCCTTCCTAACCACCTTATCTACCCGAGCTGTTGCCTTCAGTGATCTATCTATACAAGCACCCCAAGGTCCCTCTATACTTCCTAGCGTCCTACCATCCATTGTATATTCCCTTGCCTCCCAAAATGCATCACCTCACACTTCTCAGGATTAAATTCCATTTGCCACTGTGCTGCCCATCTTACCAGCCCATCTTTATCATCCTGTAATCTCAGGCTTTCCTCCTCACTATTTACGACACCACCAATTTTCCTGTCTGCGAACTTACTGATCATACCTCCTGTTTTCACGTTTAAATCATTAATATACACTACAAACAGCAAGGGTCCCAGCACCGATCCCTGCGGTACACCACTGGTCACAGGCTTCCACTTGCAAAAACAACCCTTGACCATCACCCTCTGCCTCCTGCCACTAAGCCAATTTTGAATCCAATTTGCCAAATTGCCCTGGATCCCATGGGCTCTTACCTTCTTAACCAATCTCCCATGTGGGACCTGATCAAAAGCCTTACTGAAGTCCACGTAGACTACATCAACTGCTTTACCCTCATCTACACATCTAGTCACTGCCTTGAAAAATTCAATCAAGTTAGACACGATCTCCCCCTGACCAAGCCATGCTGACTATCCCTGATTAATCCTTGCCTCTCCAAATAAAGACTAATCCTGTTTCTCAGAATTTTGTCCAATAATTTCCCTACCACAGACGTTACAGGCCTATGAGTCTAATTACCTGGTTTATCCCTACTACCCTTCTTGAATAATGGTACATTTGCTGTCCTCCAATCCTTTGCTACCTCTCCTGTGGCCAGAGAGGGTTTGAAAATTTGTGTCAGAGCCCCTGCTATCTCCTCCCTTGCCTCACCCAACAGCCTGGGATACATCTCATCTGGGCCTGGGGATTTATCCACTTTTAAGCCCGCTA
Source organism: Heterodontus francisci (assembly GCF_036365525.1). Lineage (NCBI taxonomy): Eukaryota > Metazoa > Chordata > Chondrichthyes > Heterodontiformes > Heterodontidae > Heterodontus > Heterodontus francisci. The sequence continues at coordinate 208,837,593 of NC_090372.1, read as the reverse complement.
AAACCGCTAATACTTCCTCCCTTTCAATGCTAATTTGATCAAGTATATCACAATCCCCCTCCCTGATCACTGCACCTACATCGTCCCTCTCCATAGTGAACACAGATGAAAAGAAATCATTCAAAGCCTCACCTATGTCCTCCAGATCCACACACAGATTGCCTCTTTGATCCCTAATGGGCCCCACATTTTCCCTGGTTATCCTCTTAATATACTTAGAAAAAGCCTTGGGACTTTCCTTTATCTTGCCTGCCAGTGTTTTTCATGTCCCCTCTTCACTCTCCTAATTACTTTTTTTTTAGTACCCCCCTACACTTTCTATACTCCGCTAGGGCCTCCGCTGTTTTCAGTGCTCTGAATCTGCCATAAGCCTCCTTTTTTTTCCTGATCCAATCCTCTATATCTCTTGACATCCAGGGTTCCCTGGACTTGTTGGTCCTACTCTTCACCTTTACGGGAACATGTTGGACCTGAACTCTCACTATTTCCTTTTTGAATGACTCATAGGAACATAGGAAGATAGGAACAGGAGTAGGCCATTCAGCCCCTCGAGCCTGTCCCGCCATTCAATGAGATCATGGCTGATCCGCGGCCTAACTCCATATACCTACCTTTGGCCCATATCCCTTAATATCTTCGCTTAACAAAGATCTATCAATCTCAGATTTATAATTAACAACTGTTCTAGCTTCAACTGCTGCTTGTCGGAGAGAGTTCCAAACCTCTACCACCCTTTGTGTGAAGAAGTGCTTCCTAACATCTCTCCTGAACAGTCTGGTCCTAATTTTTAGACTATGTCCCCTAGTTTTAGAATCTCCAACCAGTAGAAATAGTTTATCTTTATCTAGCCTGTCTTTTCCTGTTAATATTGTGAAGACTTCAATCAGACCACCTCTTAACCTAGCGAAAACAGGCCTAATTTGTGTAATCTCTCCTCATAACTTAACCCCTATAGTCCAGGTATCATTCTTGTAAACCTACATTGCACTCCCTCCAAGGCCAATATATCCTTCCTAAGGTGTGGTGCCCAGAACTGCTCACAGTACTCCAAGTGAGGTCTAACCAGGGTTTTGTACAGCTGCAGCATAACCTCTGTGTCTTTATACTCCAATCCTCTGGATATAAAGGATAGCATTCCATTAGCCTTTTTGATTATTTTCTGCACTTGTTTGTGGCATTTTAAAGATCTATACACTTGAACCCCCAAGTCATTTTGGAAATCCACTGTACTTAATCTCTTCCCATTTAGAAAGTACCCTGCTCTATCCTTTTTTGGTCCAAAATGGATAACCTCACACTTGCCCGCATTGAAATCCATCTGCCACAGTTTTGCCCATTCACCGAGTCTGTCAATATCTCCTTGCAATTTTATGCCATCATCCAGACTGTCTACAATGCCGCCTAACTTTGTATCATCAGACTCCCACTGGTCTGATGTAGACTTTCCTACAAGAAGCTGCTCCCAGTCCACTTTGGCCAGATCCTGTTTTATCATACTGAAATCTGCCTTCCCCCAATTCAGTACTCTTATTTCCAATCCCTCTATGTCCTTTTCCATAAGTACCTTAAATCTTAGAGTTATGGTCACTATCCCCGAAATGCTCCCCCAGTGCCATTTTACCACTTGTCTGGCTTCATTCCCTAGGATTAAAGTCCCGTACCACCCCTCCTCTTGTAGGACTCTCTACATACTGGCTCAAAAAGCTCTCCTGAATGCAGTTGAAGAATTCACCCCCTTTAAGCCTTTTGCACTAATACTATCCCCTCTATTATAGGAGAAGTTGAAATCCCCTATTATTACCCTATTATTTTTGCACCTCTGAGATTTGTCTACATATCTGCTCCTCTACCACTGCCTGACAGGAGGCCTGTAGCACACTCCCAGCCAAGTAATAACCCCCTTTTTGTTTAAGTTCTACCTAAATGGCCTCATTAGAGGAACCCAAGATATCATCCCTCCTTACTGCAGTAATTGTCTCTTTAATCAACAGTGCAATGCCACCTCCTCTTTTACCCCCTCCCCTATCACATCTGAAGATTCTATATCCTGGGATACTGAGCTGCCAGTCCTGCCCTTCCCTCAACCATGTCTCAGTGATAGCAATAATATCATAGTCCCATGTGTTAATCAACGCCTTCAATTCATCTGCCTTACTAGTAAGACTCCTTGCATTAAAATAGATACAATCCAGCCTTTCATTATTTGCTTGTGCCTTAACAGGTCTATATTCACTCTGCCTTCCAGACTGACTTAGTTACTCTTCTATATTTGACTGTGCATCACCCCCTACTGTAACTCCACTTTGTATCCCATCCCCCTGCCAAATTAGTTTAAACCCCCGCCAACAGCACTAGCAAACCTCCCAGCAAGGATGTTGGTCCCGTTCGGGTTCAGGTGCAACCCGTCCAACTTGTACAGATCCCAGAAACAGGCCCAGTGATCCAAAGAATTTAAAGCCCTCCCTACTGCACCATCTCCTCAGCCATGCATTCATGTGCTGTAACCTCCTATTCATATACTCACTAGCCAGTGGCACCGGAAGAAACCCAGAGATTACAACCTTTGAGGTCCTACTTTTTAATCTGCTGCCTAGCTCCCTAAATTCTTTTTGCAGGACCTCATCCTTCTTTCTACCTATGTCATTGGTACCAATATGGACCACGACCTCTGGCTGTGCACCCTCACCCTCCAGAATACTCTGTAACCGCTCGGTGATATCCATGACCCTTGCACCAGGGAGGCAACATACCATCTTGGAATCACATCTGTGACCACGTCTGTGACCATGCCTGTCTGTTCCTCTAACCACAGAATCCCTACTACTATTGCCCTCTTGTTCCTTTTCCCCCATCCCAGCACAGCTGAGTCATCCATGATATTCCAGTTATGACTCTCAGTGCACTCTCCAGAGGAACCCTCTCTCATCAGTACTCAGAACTGAATACTGGTTAGAAAGTGGGATGTCCTCTGGGAACACCTGCACTACCTGCCCTGACTTCTCTGTTCATCCGGCAGCCACCCAGTCACCTCCCCGACTGTGCTCGCCTAGGCACTGGCTTGACTACGTAGTCCTCCACCTCGCGGATGCACCACAGTGACACCAGCCACCAGTCGCGCTCCGAAACCCGAAGCTCAAGCTTCTGCAACCAGAGACACTTCCTGCAGACATGTTCGGCAAGGTCACATGGCATGTCCACGACGTCCCACATTGCACTTGGCCAAGCTGCCCTGCCATTACTTAACTTTACATTGAAAACTTGCTAGTGTAATAACTTACCAGCTATTTACAATCAGCTTTTATCCCCTTTTTAAAAAAAGTGATGTGGGTTGAGAAATAAATATTGACCAGGACACCAGGGAGAACTGCCCTGCTCTTCTTCATAATAGTTCCATGGGATCTTTTGGTCCCACCAAGAGGACAGAAGGTGCCTCAGTTTAGCATCGCATCCGAAAGAGGGCACCTCTGAAAATGCAGCATTCCCTCAGGACTACATTGCAATGTCAGCCTAGACTTTTGTGAAGTGGGATTTGAACCTGCAATTACCTGAGTCAGAGGTGAGGAAGCTACCCACTGAGCCGCAGTAAATACCAGATCTGAAAGGCTCATCTCCACACTGGACAGTGCATGTGCCAACGGAGCCAGGATTTCCCAGCTTCAAAGAAGCAGGGAAAAAATATTGCTTCTCAACACACTAGCGAGTGTTCCAAACTCGGGTCTTACCTCAACTGATGCAAATGGTTCACGCTGGAAGAACTTTTGCACCCAGAGTTCAAAGTTGAGGCCAAAGCAGTTACACACGGACCAGATATAGACCACACTGCCTGGGCCCAGCCACAGTGTAGTGACTAAGAAGGTGCAGACCGTTGCCAGCAGTTCCTTCAGAATGTTGTCGTGGTCTTCTCCCAAATAATCATAGACGTACCTGGGAAAAAGGAAAAATCGGACGTGACGGTGCTCTGATCCAGAGATTTCCCTGCCTAATCTTCCTGCTCACTAGGGCAGACCACCTGTATCTCAACCAAGTGGCCTTGGCAGCAGGCATCAGCAACCCATTCAACCATGGGGGGCATCCAGTGTAGCCGAGCACTTTACAGGAAAGACGGTTGGGAGTAGAGGGGAACGGTTGTGGGTGTCAGGGTTCATCACTGGATGGAGAGGAGCACTGGCTGGAATTTCACCACCACATCATCCCAGGGCCACCCATTCCAGCTGTAGCCCCAACTTGCTGTCCGAGCAGAGCCCAGCCGACCAAGGGATCAAACCTGGCACCTGCCACACCAAGTGTGGTGTGTTTAGATATTCCATCTCCAAGGGAAGCCATACCAAAGCTATTAACTCCAAAAGAAAGACTTGCATTAGTACAGTGCCTTTCAAAACCTCGATGTCCAAAGTGCTTCACAGCCAATGAATTAGTTCTGGAGTGTAGTCACTGCTGTAATGTAGGAAACACTTAATTTGCACACAGCAAGCTCCCACAAGCAGCAATGTGACGATGACCAGATAATCTGTTGTTTTTAAAGTGATGTTGGTTAGGCTATAAATATTGCCCAGGACTCTGGGAAGACCAGCTCTGCTCTTTTTCGAATCGTGCCCAGGGATCTTTTACATCCACTTGTGAAAATAGATGGGACCTCAGTTTAAGATTTTATCTGAAAGAAAGCACCTCTGACAGTGCAGCACTCCTTCAGTACTGCATTGGAGTGTCAGCTTTGATTTTCTGCTCAAGTCTCTGGATTTGAAGCCACTACCTTCTGACTCAAACATAATAAACAGCAATTAAATCTTCCAGATGGTTTGGTATGAAGGATTTCTAGATTGTGTGTCAGGGGTGGAGTGTGATGTGTCACAGGACTTCTGTTTGTCACCAAAAAAAGTTTAGAGAAGGTGCAGAGAAAATCAAATAGAATGTTACCAGGGATGAGGGACCTCAGTTAACCTCAACTTTGTGGAGGGACTTCAGAAGCTGGGATGTTCTCCTTAGAGCACAGAAATGTTCAGAGAAGAATTAATAAAAGGTGTTCAAAACTGTAAAGGTGTTTTGATAGAGTCGATAATGAGAAACTGAGTAACCAGAGGGGGGACACACACACGCACGCACACACAAATTTGCAGGGCGAAAGAATGTGACGAACTGGATAGCCCTTTCAAAGAGCCAGCACAGGCATGATGGACCAAATGGCCTTCTTCAGTGCTGTACACTTCTATAAAAGTACCCAGACTCTGATGATCGGACATTACTGTCTTTGATGTCTCACCTTTCTGTAACCCCCCCCACCCCCTCAACTATCTGCTCCTCCTGTAAGCAAATAAAGTACCTGTTCAGTTTGACTATGAATTACACAGCTGCACGCTGATCCCTCTAGAGCACGGTTGTCCAACCTTTTCGGGCAGAGGGCCGCATTACGAGTTTTGCTCAGCCCGGAGGGCCAGTGAGCAAATTTCAAAAGATAAAGGCATTAAAAATTTATCTTACAAATAAAAACATAAATGAGAAGACTAATTTATTGACTTACTTTCTCGTCACTATACTGAAAACTGATTTAGTAACATACCTGTCAATATTTTTGCTTGCATAAGTAGTCAATCTCTGCCCGCATACATGATGTAGCGATTCAGAGTATTCTGGATAGATCTGTCACGAGAGACCTTGATCTCTCTCCCCACTCTGAGTGTGTCTGTCTCCGTTCCCCCTCTCTCTGCCCACCTTCTCTCTCTCCCTCTGCTCCCCCCTTTCCCCCCCTCTCCCCTCTCTCTCTGGCCCACCCCTCCCCCCCCCCGTCCATTGCAGAGAGTGGGAGCGCTCAGCAGATAGTTGATCAGTTTTTAAAAAAATCACAGGTCAGTTTCACAGCTGACAGATCCGGACAGCGGGAACAGCAGTTTCTGAACTCTGGACAGATTCAGTGTTTTACGGCAGCCTTTTAAAAATATTCCACATCTGTCTGAAGTTCAGAAACTGCTGTTCCCGCTGTCAGGATCTGTCAGCTGTGAAACGGACTTGCGATCTTTTTTCAAAACCGGTCTAACAATGCGGAATTTCTCATTTCCGGTCATGGAACCCCAGCGAGGATGAGGAACAGCCTGGGAACAGTTTAGAACCGTAGGCCGAATGTTGGACAACCCTGTGCTAGAGGGTTTTGTAAGGAACATGCGGTGTTCTCTGCAAACCATGATGAGCTCCTGGTCTCTCAAGTTGAGACTTCCACAAAGAGTTTACTTAGACAGCATCTAACAGCCCTACAACCCCCAGCAATAAGAGCAGGGGAACACCAACACCAGCAGCTCACTCACCATCCTGACTTGGACATATCTCGCCATTCCTTTATGGTTATACTCCCACAATCCTGGTGTTCCCTACCTAACATCATGATGACACCCTCGCCATAAATAGTGGCTCAAGAAGAAACTTCACCATCTTCTCAGGTCAACTAGGAACGGACACTAAATGTGGCCTTGCCAGTGTCACCCACATCCTGGGAATGAATTTAAAAAAACGAAGAATGAAAACAAAAGTGCGTTACTTACTTGCACAGCCAGTCATTTATCCCTCTGTCAAAGTGCCTGAAATATAAATCATACAATTAGTGAATGTTATGAAATATTTTTAATTTGTTCTTTCTCCCACCCACACATTCTCATTTGTATTCTTGTTTCTTCAAGAAGACATAAAAGCAGAGCGACGGAAGCTCTGCTTAATGGGTTGCACCTATTCCACATGGACTAGCCACAATTTATTCTATCTACCCAACCCATTCCACCTGCTGAGGGAACGCTCTGCAAAATGCTTTTGAAGTCAAGAAGTAGTCAGTCTGGCGGTTTCACCTTGTACCGTTCCTGTATCATCACTGGATCAAAACCTTGGAACTCCCTCCTCAAGATCACAGGAGGAGGGGTCTTCACCATGCTGTCCGCAGCCAGTCAACAAAGAACAAAGAAAATTACAGCACAGGAACAGGCTCTTCGGCCCTCCAAGCCTGCGCCGATCCAAATCCTCTATCTAAACCTGTCGCCTATTTTCTAAGGGTCTGTATCTCTTTACTTCCTGCCCATTCATGTATCTGTCTAGATACATCTTAAAAGACGCTATCGTGCCCGCGTCTACCACCTCCACTGGTAATGCGTTCCATGCACCCACCACCCTCTGCGTAAAGAACTTTCCACGCATATCCCCCCTAAACATTTCCCCTTTCACTTTGAACTCGTGTCCCCTTGTAATTGAATCCCCCACTCTGGGAAAAAGCTTCTTGCTATCCACCCTGTCTATACCTCTCATGATTTTGTACACCTCAATCAGGTCCCCCCTCAACCTCCGTCTTTCTAATGAAAATAATCCTAATCTACTCAACCTCTCTTCATAGCTAGCGCCCTCCATACCAGGCAACATTCTGGTGAACCTCCTCTGCACCCTCTCCAAAGCATCCACATCCTTCTGGTAATGTGGCGACCAGAACTGCACGCAGTATTCCAAATGTGGCCGAACCAAAGTCCTATACAACTGTAACATGACCTGCCAACTCTTGTACTCAATACCCCGTCCGATGAAGGAAAGCATGCCGTATGCCTTCTTGACCACTCTATTGACCTGCATTGCCACCTTCAGGGAACAATGGACCTGAACACCCAAATCTCTCTGTACATCAATTTTCCCCAGGACTTTTCCATTTACTGTATAGTTCACTCTTGAATTGGATCTTCCAAAATGCATCACCTCGCATTTGCCCTGATTGAACTCCATCTGCCATTTCTCTGCCCAACTCTCCAATCTATCTATATTCTGCTGTATTCTCTGACAGTCCCCTTCACTATCTGCTACTCCACCAATCTTAGTGTCGTCTGCAAACTTGCTAATCAGACCACCTATACTTTCCTCCAAATCATTTATGTATATCACAAACAGTGGTCCCAGCACGGATCCCTGTGGAACACCACTGGTCACACGTCTCCATTTTGAGAAACTCCCTTCCACTGCTACTCTCTGTCTCCTGTTACCCAGCCAGTTCTTTATCCATCTAGCTATTACACCTTGGACCCCATGCGCCTTCACTTTCTCCATCAGCCTACCATGGGGAACCTTATCAAACGCCTTACTGAAGTCCATGTGTATGACATCTACAGCCCTTCCCTGATCAATCAACTTTGTCACTTCCTCAAAGAATTCTATTAAGTTGGTAAGACATGACCTTCCCTGCACAAAACCATGTTACCTATCACTGATAAGCCCATTTTCTTCCAGATGGGAATAGATCCTATCCCTCAGGAAGCTCATCACCATCCTCTCTAGGGATCACATCCCATGAATGGATACAAAAAAAAGATTCTCCTTTGAGCAGAGAAATCCAAGGGGAGATTTGATGGAGGTGTTTACAATCATGAAGGACTTGTATATAGTAAATAAATAAAGCGGCTGAAAGATACAAATTTAAGATGATCCAGTTGTGAATGGTGGTGGACAATTAGATAACTGACAGGAGGAGGCTCCACAAATATCCCCATCCTCAAAAGATGGGGGCGACCAGCACATCAGTGCGAAAGATAAGGATGAAGCATTTGCAACAATCTTAAGCCAGAAGTGCCAAGTTGATGATCCATCTCGGCCTCATCCCGAGCTCCCCAACATCAGATGCTAGGCTTCAGCCAATTCAATTCACTCCACAGGCGAACGACTGAAGGCACTGGATACTACAAAGGCTATGGGCCCTGACAATATTCCGGCAATAGTACTGAAGACCTGTGCTCCAGAACTAGCCACGCCCCTAGCCATGCTGTTCCAGTACAGTTACAACACTGGTATCTACCCGGCAATGTGGAAAATTGCCCCGGTATGTCCTGTACACAAAAGGACAAATCCAATCTGACCAATTCCCACCCTATCAGTCTACTCTCGATCATCAGCAAAGTGATGCAAGGTGTCATTGGCAGTGCTATCAAGCACCACTTAAGCAGCGTAATCTGCTCACCGATGCTCAGTTCAAGTTCCACCAGGGCTACTTGGCTCCTGACCTCATTACAGTCTTGTTCCAAACATGGACAAAAGAGCTGAACTCAAGAGATGAGGCGAGAGTGATTGCCCTGGATATCAAGGCAGCATTTGACCAAGTATGGCATCAAGGAGCCCTAACAAAACAGGAGTCAATGGGAATCAAAGAAAACTCTCTACTGGTTGGAGTCGTACCTAGCACAAAATTTTGGTGGCAGAAACAGAAAGGCAGATTATCTGAATAGCGATAGATTGGGAAAGGGGGAGGTGAGGTGAGACCTGGGTGTCCTTGTCCTGGGTGTCACTGAAAGTAAGCTTGCAGGTGCAGTAGGCAGTTAAGGCGGCAAATGGTATGTTGGCCTTCATTGCGAGAGGATTCGAGTACAAGAGCAGGGATGTCTTGCTGCAATTATACAAGGCCTTGGTGAGACCACATCTGGAATAGTGTGTGTAGCTTTGGTCTCCTTATCTGAGGAAGGATGTTCTTGCTATGGAGGGAGTGCAGCGAAGGTTCACCAGACTGTTGTATGGAGAGATTGGGTCAATTAGGCTTGTATTCGCTAGAGTTTAGAAGCATGAGAGGGTATCTCACAGAAACCTACAAAATTCTAACAGGAGTGGGCAGACTAGATGCAGGAAGGATGTTCCCAATGGCGGGGGAGTCCAGGACCAGGGATCACAGTCTATGGATAAGGGGTCAGTCACTTAGGACTGAGATGAGGAGAGATTTCTTCACCCAGAGTGATGAACCCATGGAATTCTCTACCACGGAAAGCAGTTGAGGCCAAATCATTAAATATTTTCAAGAAAGAAAGAGTTAGATATAGTTCTTAGGGCTAATGGGATCAAGGGATACGGGGAGAAAGTGGGAACAGGTTACTGAGTTTGGATGATCAGCCATGATCGTATTGAATGGCAGAGCAGGCTCGAAGGGCCTAAGGGCCTACTCCTGCTCCTATTTTTCAATGTTTCTAAAGGAAGATGGTTGTGGTTGTTGGAGGCCAATCATCTCAGTCCCTGGACATCACTGCAGGAGTTCCTCAGGGTCGTGTCCTGAGTCCAACCATCCTCAGCTGCTTCATCAATGAGCTTCCCTCCAATATATGGTCAGAAGTGGGGATGTTCGCTGATGATTGTACATTGTTCAGCACCAGTTGCGACTCCTCAGATACTGAAGCAGCCCGTGTAGAAATGCAACAAGCGCTGCACAACATTCGCAAGTAACATTCGCGCCACTAAAGTGCCAGGCAATGACCATCTCAGACAAGAGAGAATCTAACCATCTCCCCATGACATTCAACGGCATTACCATCGCTGAATCCACCATCAACATCCTGGGGATTACCATTGACCAGAAACTGGACCAGCCATATAAATACAGTGACTACAAGTGCAGGTCAGAGACTGGGAATTCTGCAGCAAATAACTCACCCCGACTCCCCAAAAATTGTCCACCATCGACAAGGCACAAGTCAGGATGGAATGCTCTCCAATTGCCTGGATGGGTGCAGCTCCAACACCACTCAGGAAGCTCGACACCATCCAGGACAAAGCAGCCCGTTTGACTGGCATCCCATCTACCACCTTCAACATTCATTCCCTCCACCACGGACGAACAATGGCAGCAATGTGTACCATCTATAAGATGCATTGCAGCAATGTACCAAGGCTCCTTCGACAGCACCTTCCAAACCAGCGACCTTTACCACCCAGAAGAACAAGGGCAGCAAATGCGTGGGAACGCCACCACCTGAAAATTCCCCTCCAAGCCACACACCATCCGGACTTGGAACTATATCGCCGTTCCTTCACTGTCGCTGGGTCAAAATCCTCGAACTCCCTTTCTAACAGCACTGTGGGTGTACCGACACCACATGGAATGCAGCGGTTCAAGAAGGCAGCTCACCGCCACCTTCTCAAGGGCAATTAGGGATGGGCAATAAATGTTGGCCTAGTCAGCAATGCCCACATCCCATGAACAAATAATAAAAAACACTGCTTGGTCTCTTGCAACATCAGCTTCCTTGAACATGGCAGGTGGGAAATCTCCTTGCTTACAACGATGGGCCTCAATGGAACAGGGATTAATAGCGGTCATTTTTTTTTGCTGTAAATCCCTGAGCTCCCGACCCTTGGAGCAACACCAGCCTCAGTCAATTTTTCTTTTTGGTACAGGGACAAGTGCAAAGCAACAAGATAAAGTGAAATTTAAAAAAAAAATGCCACTTACGTTTCAGCAAAAACATATAGCATGGTGATGCATTTTGGCGGTTTGGGCGGATCGAGGTAATCGATCCTGGCCACTGTCCCGACCACTCCGAACATCACTGCCGCCTTTATCCAGTCATACACCAGGTTGAAATAAGCTAAACAAGCTGTACAATCGGGTAGGGGGAGAAAAGGAAAGACAAGACTCGTCAGTAAAAGTCTTTGGGCTCCATCAGCGCATGGTTTGATTTTAGAATGTTTGGTGGGTGCTTTTATCCATCTGTGTATTTAAGTGGCTGTGGTTGTGGGAGGGAGAGGAGCTCCTATGCAAACTGTGGTAAGGCTTGGGTTGGTAACCTCATATTTATCTTATTGCTGTTGTGGGGCCTTGCTGTGTGTAAATTGTTGGTGTGCTTCCCTACATTACAATGGTAACTACACTTCAAAAGTATTTCATTGGTTGTGTATTTCTTTTATTTTAAAGTAATGAATATCTTAAAAGTCTTTTTTTTTTTAAAAAGTGGTTTTGGGGGAGAATTCTTGTTTCAATGGTATAGCTTGATGGGAGAAAGAGAGAGAATAGCCCAAACTCAGAACAGAAGGCGAGGGAGAGCTGAGTGGGAGGCTGGAGGAAGTTGCAGTGACAGGGTGGAGCAAGGGCAATGCCAAAAGGCCACGGAGGGATTTTTTTTTTTAAAAAGTGAGGATTTTCAACTCCATGTGGTGGGGGAACGCAGTGTCACGGAGATCAGGGATAATGGTCCAGCATGACTTAAGTGTGGGACATGGACTGTGGAGCTCTGATAAAGTTGGAGTTTGGGAGACTGGCGAGGAGGGCAATGGAGAAACTGACGATCTATCTGGTGACCTACCTAATGCCCAGTCAGAAAGGCGTGCCACCAGCTTCAGGTCTGAAGGGATGGTCAGAATGTAGAGGTAATGGAAGAAGACATCCACAAGGATTATTACAACAAGGTGCAGTAAAGCAGATTTCCTGATGTTCCACATCTCATTCTCTTTCCGAATGAACTTTGGTTGGTTTACCTGTGGGACACGAGGCTCAGAATAAGAGAAACTTCAGGAACAGAAAACAGTCATGAGGGGTCAGCAAGTCCAAACCCATTAGATAGATCTCAACCCTCACCCCAACATCTCCTAATTCCCCTTCACGTGTGCGTGACCCATTTGTTGCAGTCCCTTTAATATTGCCGCACAAGTATCTTAAAAGGAACCGCTGCTTGTGCACGGCCTGTTTGTTCCCGGTATGGCACATTCCTGATTGCTGCGCAGCTTAGCGGAATGCTGACCCTCACCACCCACCGTAGTCCTGATTTTACAATGGAGTACAATCTGAGGCGGACATGCTCATGGCATCTGACGCAGACCTCCAATATTCCTCAGTGGTCTGCTTCCATTCCAAGACTCCACAGAACCACCAGGATAGGACCCAGGAAGATGTAGGACCTCCAGTCCAGTAGCAGAAGTCCCTCACCTTGTTCCCAAGGGAAACTGCAGAAGCCCCTCACCCTGTTCCCAAGGGGAACTGCAGAAGCCCCTCACCCTGTTCCCAAGGGGAAACTGCAGAAGCCCCTGCAAATACCACATTTTGATAGGTGCAGACAGATTCCTCCCCCTCACCCAGGAGGAGTTTGGGTGGTCAGCCGGCAAAGCATGCCCACTGGTGGTCTGATATACCCGATTGACGAACTGGTCTATTTTGAGGGCTGGGCTTTGTTAGCATAGGATCGGTGAACTGCAGGTTCAAAATGCAACATCAGGCAACCCCCATGAAATATGGGAGGCAGGATATCCTAGTGAGTCATGACCCACATTATTTCCAAGGAGCCCAGGAGGAACATTCTTGTTTCCCCAGTTCTGGGAAAATGAAGAAAAAAAAACCTACCTTCTGGGATCTTCTTCAGCTGAAAATGCACAGCACATGAAGCCTGAAAATCTAATGGAGGGAGATGGGTGGTCTTGCATTTGTATTATGACCAGCACTCATTGAGTCAACTGCATGCATAACCCTAACACACAATGCCGGAGGAACATAGCGTCAACCTTGGCTCAGTGTTAACACTCTCACCTTGAGGTTAGAAGGTTGAAATTCCACTCCAGACTTAAATATACAATCCAGGCTGAAACTGCAGTGCAGTACTGAGGGAACCCACAACCTTCTTCCCAGCCTCACTAACGCTGACACCACTGCACAGACAGGGGAGGAACATCCTAGGATCTTGCTGCGTTGTGCGGCTCAGTATCATGCAGCAGTGAATTGACTAAGTCATCCAGTGTGCCAGTCTAAAAACCACTTCAGAATTTCACAAAAATTAATCTATAACCATTTATTACTATTGGGTGATGAAACTTAAAGCATTTAAGAGGGACTGTGCTCCTCCAGTGCCTCCTAAACAGGAGCATAAAAAACTGGAGTTGTTCCACACATACGCAAGTTGATAAAATGATTTGCCGGAAACTTCCTTGGAGTTGCTTGGTGGCGCTTCTGGCCAAGTTAAGGCAGCAGAGCCAAAATAGGTCCAATGGAATTTCCAACCATTGGTGAGGCAGAGTGAGTAGCCCTCTTGGCTTTGAGGCAGGAGGCTGTGGATTCAAGACCATTGTTCCCTTTAAAACGTATTTGTTCTGTGCAGCCTGTTTTCTCCCCCAGTGTGTGGTCCCTTTAAATTTTCTTTGCATGGCTGTGCACACGCATTATTTATTGCGAAACAAGACCTGCATGGTTCCTTTTAGGCTGCTGCACAGTCGCACACCCACGTAGCTGAGCGGTAACATTGCTCAAGACCCAGCAGTGACTTGGGCATATAATCCGGAATGACGCTCCATTGCAGTACTAAGGGAGTGCTGCACTGCCGGAGAAGACTCCTTTCGGATGAGACGTTAAACTGAGGCCCCATCTGCACTCCGGTGAGTGTAAAAGATCCCATGGCATTCTATTGAAGAGCAAGAGGGTTCTCCCCAGTGTGCTGGCCAATACTTATCCCTCTACCAACATCACTAAGAAAAACAATTATCTGATTGTTATCTCATTGCTGGGATCTTGTTGTGTCACATTTCCTATGTCACAATAGTGACTAAATTTCTAAAGCCCTTCATTGGTTGTAAAGCGCTTTGGGACATCTGGAGGTTGTAAAAGGCACTATATAAATGCAAGCCTTTCTTTAATCTCCCATGTGTTGTTTCAAAGCTTACCTGAGAGTAGAACTGATCGAATGTCATTACAGGTCCAAAGAAGAAGAAAGGGAGGTAGAAGTTGTATATCAGCAGGTCCAGGATTGAGTAGTTCCCATCTTTCTTCTCCACATTTTCCAAAGCAAAGCTCATACATCGCATGATGGTGAAGCCACTTCCTCCGTAAAACAGGAGATCTGAGAGCTGGAAGGTGCCAGTCACAAACCCGGTCTAGGAGGAGATGGACCAGATAAGGGTTCAGATGGGGCAAGTTTGGCCCCATGCAAAACTAACACTTTAGGAACAATTCTACAGGAAAGAGACTAATGGATGGCAGACTCCAGCAAGATCTGGCCTGTTAACACGTGGCAACCCTACAGAACTTATCACAGCAAGGGTTAAAATGAATTTCATTTCACTGAATCTTTTGTTTGGGAGGACGCTGTCAGGACGAATTGCATTCCTTATGCAGCAGGTAAGCTAGTTGGAATCTGTAGAGATAGGCAGTGCGTTACCCTGTCAGAACACAAAGCAGCAAGGCTTCAGTCTAAATAACACTGCTGCACTTTACAGAGACAATGGGGAAGTAGCTATAGGCAGCTTAAGGGAAGCAAGAGGGTAAACATACTGTTCTGATGAAGGGTCACTGACCTGAAACGTTAACTCTACTTCTCTCTCCACAGATGCTGCCAGACCTGCTGAGTATTTCCAGCATTTCTTGTTTTTATTCCAGATTTCCAGCATCTGCAGTATTTTGCTTTTATTTTGGCAAACATACTGCTCTTAGTGTGAGCCAGTGTCTCAACAGATATTATGATCAATCATTAATGCTCATTAGGTTACACCAGGAAGACAGGTACAAAAAGCTTTGGTTTGGAAATCTTGTGGGATGAATGCAACAGTGTAAAGAATGGAATGGTCACTCCTGGGGAAGGTACATCCCAGAGCAACTGCACTTGCACCCAATTGTTGTAGACATTCCCATCTCTCGTTCCACCGCCACCACATTTGGTTTTTTGCCTTCAGAAATAAGGGGCCTTCTCATTCCTGCAACCAAAATGAACCGCTGCACAATTCACTATATTAAATTTCCGTGCCATTTAATTGGTCCAATTTTCCAGCCTGTTTCTTTCTTTCAGTATCTTTTGGTGCAGTCCTGCACATTATTAGTTACACCTCCCAATTTGATATCCTCTACAAATTTCAACATCCTTCTAATTCCCGAGACCAAATCATTTATGTATGTGGTGAACAGTGGTTCCAGGACAGATCACTGAGGGACACCACGTCCCGCCAGTCTGAGAAATTACCCTCAACTCCTATCTCACCTCCTTATTTATCCATGGCATCTCATTCTTGGGTTCATTATCAGTTTTTGAACGGTATATATTCCTGCTGAATGTGAGCGATCTCTGTTAAATATTGCCCAATGTGGTCCCACCTCTTTGCCAATATATTTTCACCAGTTTACCTTCCTTACCTCCATCCTCATTGCCTCATTGTTGGCTTTTTTCCCCAATCCTTCACTTTCAGTCTTTAATGACCTGGGTCTCTATCAGTATCATAAGTTGGAGATTCTCAAACCCACCAGTGTCCCCCTCCCCAGATGAATCCAATGAAGTTATTGGGGGGGGGGGGGGGGAGGGGGGGAAAAAGGGATGTGGGGAAAATAGGACGCTAGCTGTAACACTTGTCATATTGTGCACATTTCTGCTCTCCATATTACTCCATAAAAGAAAAGGTATATATGCACTGGAGAAGATGCTAAGTAGATTTACAAAGATGATACCAGATATAACTATCAGGAAAGTGAAGGTTGAAGGGTGACCAAATAGAAGTCTTTAAAATTACAATAGGTTTTGATGAGGTAGATGTAGAGATGTTTCAACTTGTCGGGGAGACCAAAACTAGGGCCCAAAAATGTAAGATAGTCACGAATAAATCCAATAGGGAATTCAGGAGAAACTTCTTAACCCAGAGTGGTTAGAATGCATGAGTAGTTGAGGTTAATAGTGTAGATGCATTTAAGGGGAAGCTAGATAAATACATGAAGGAGAAAGGAATGCAAGGTTCTACTGTTAGGGTTAGAAGAAGAGGGGTAGGAGGGGTCTTATGTGGAGCTTTAAACACTGACATTGACCAGTTGGGCTGAATGGCCTGTTTCTGTGCTGTAAATTCTATGTAACCTGCAATATTTTGTCCATTAGTGGTGTAATTAAAAGAAAAGTGCTTGCCTTCTTGTACACACCTCTGCAACATAAATTTCCTCACTCCCCAAACTAAATGAATAAATGGCAGCAAGCCGCTGCCCCATCCTCCATGGCTCAGCTTCAAAAATATATTCAAAAGGTTCTTCGCCCGAAGTCCTGCAGCTCTGTGGAGCGTCTGGATTTTTTGTTCCTTGCATCGAAGTCCTCGTGAACCATCAGGTTGACCCGATGTTTAAACGGAATAGATAAATAGCCTTACTTTACACTGCTTCAAAGATTATTATATTGCCCAGTAATCTGCACCTTCTGGAAAGTCTACTTTGCCCCGCTTGAATTGTGCGTACTTGCTTGCTTGGTATCGAGATAGAGATTGACAAATCAGGGTATTGAAGGATAATGGAGCAAAAGTGGGTAAATGGAGCTGAGGTGTGGATCAGACATCATCTAACTGAATGGAGGCAGAACAGGCTCATGGGCTGAATGGCCTCCTCCTGCAATGTTCCTAGTCAAGTCATTAAAACATTGGGTAAATGTGCCGTTTAGGTTATGAAAAGCCCGTATCCCACTGTACTTTCAGTGCAACTACTTGTTTTCATATTATAAGCCTTTATTCAGACCTGATTTGGGAACTGCCATTTGAACACTGCCAGTTAGCTATTACTAGCCTCCTGGTTTAGCATCATTACAATGTTTCAATGAGAGGTGATTTCATATTGTGGGACTGCTTTCAAAGGCAGGGCTGTAACATGAGTGGGGTATGGATCCCAAAATTGCATTCAGTGTGTTAAAGGTTACTATTCTGCACACCTACCTGGACCAATGGAACCCACTCACCAAAAGTTAAATCAGATTTCGCAAGAGAAAAACATGAATCACAGAAGATTAACATTCAGGTACAGCAAGCAATTAGGAAGACAAATGACATGTTACCTTTATTGCAAGGGAATTGGAGTAAAAGAGGAAGGAAGTCTTGCTGCAATTCTATTGGGCCTTTGTGAGACCACACTTGGAGTACAATGTCCAGTTTTCGTCTAAGAAAGGATATACTTGCCTTAGAAGGGCAGCAAGGAAGGTTCATCAGATTGATTCCTGGGACGAGCGGGTCATTCTTTGAGGAGAGATGGAGTAGAATGGACCTATACTCTCTCGAGTTCAGAAGAATGAGAGGTGATGGTATTGAAACGTATAAAATTCTTAGAGTGCTTGACAAGATAGACAAGGTGAGATTGTTTCCCCTAGTTGGAGAGTCTGGAACTAGTGGTCACAGTCTCAGGATAAGGGAGCAGCCATTTAGGACTGAGATAAGGAGGAATTTCTTTACTCGGACGGTTGTGAATCTTTGGCATTTTCTACATCGAGGGCAGTGGATGCTCAGCCATTAAGTACAATCAAGACTGAGGTCAATAAGGTTTTTTGGGCTTTAAAGGAATCAAGAGATAATAGGCAGTGAGCAGAAAAGTGGAGTTGGAGTAGAAGATCAGCCATCGAATGGTGAAGCAGGCTCAAAAAGGTTGTATAATCTACCCCTGCTCCTATTTCTTATGTTCTTACCTGCCAGGAACACACAGGCTCTATTTTGAATGTTGCTAAACTGCACAGGCCAGCAGCAAAACACAACCATTTCTGTTTAGCTAAGCCAACGGAGTAGAGCAAAATGCAGTGGAGCAGGATTAACATGAGGTATGAGATGCCCATTGTAGCCAGGACTGCAAGCATCCCATAAGCCATAAAATATACGGATCTGTGCTGTGAAAGAGAGAACATTGGTAATACAGTAAATAACCACATCAATGAAAAAAAATACATTGTTCAGTGAATCAGAACTGCACCTCAAGAATGAACACACGCACATGAAAAGATAACAGGACCTGGAATATGTGAAACCTCACTCAGGGTCCCAGTGTATGAGGTTTGATCACAGTGGGTGGCAGCACTCGAATCGACGCTGACTGAGAAACTGGAGTCCCTGTGGGGAGGGAGGGAGGGGGATGGTTCACGCCTCATGCAGGGCTGCATTCCTGCGCGGCTTGTGGATGTTTTATATCTGACATAGGTACGATGGGCCAAATGGCCGCCTTCTGTGCTATATCATTCTATGAAGTGCCTCACAGTTTTCTATTCAAGCTTCCACTCTCCCAACCTGCAACTTTGCCATCGTCAGACAGGCCTGGCTCACAAAGTACTTTCCAACATAGTGGACATGAGCTGTTTTTTTTCCCAAATTACTTTGATAAGCTAAGAAATGCCTTAAGAATTGAGGCAAACCCAACTTCCATTCAGCATATCAATCACCGTGTGGCTAAACAAGGCTTATAAGCATTAGTAAATATTAGTCTTTTTTCTCAAATTCATATTGTGGATAAACGGTCAAAAGAATCCTGAAATGTGCTCCTGACCTTCACATCATGAATGTTCTGGTTTACTAGGGGACAACATAACCCATTCAAATTCAACTGGGCAATTTGCAGCATCTCCATGCCCATTTAGGTCAAGGTGGGGAAGACACAAAACTGGTCTGCTCACCTCATTTGCATGATTTCAGGGCAAGAACCTGTGCCTCCAGAGCTGGTCACTTCTCAACGCTGCCGGTGTGGTCTGAATATAGCAGGTGGTGCTGGCAACACTGTTTTCCTATCATGTGGTATAGGCAGCCTGCTTGCTCTTAAAGGCAGGCTGCCTCTTCAAGGGAAGGTTTTAAAAAAAAAAAAGACTACTGCAGTGGAAATTCTTGAAAAAATTAACACCAGGGCACACAGATGGATCCAGACTGACAGACACGGCGCTGGAGCCATTAGTGGTGCAAGTGGGTAGAGGAGATATACCATGGTCCCGAAGTTGGGTAGGAGACCGTCAAGGACCACCCTCAGAAGGGAGTGGGATCAGGAGCCAGGAAGGTCAGCTCCTGGAGTCTATACCCGAGAACCTGGCAGCAGTGCCACAAGTAGTCTAATGACTTCACAAGGGAAGTCAAAGTCAGTGAATGCATCTTCACATGGCCTCTCCTGCCCACCACCGCCAACCTCTCACTGCTCAATGCACCACATCCCCATCACTCACCCAGCAGCTCTCCCTGGCACTCAGGACTCACGCATAACATCCAGATACTCCACCTCACCCTCACAACCTACCAATGCTGCCAGCCTCGCACTGCCTCCACACACCTTCAGCTATTCAGCTACAGAGAGGCACATCACCCGAATACAGTGCAACGCAAATCACTGACATTCTGCCCTCTTGCATGCAGGACAAGATGGCACACAATAGAAGGGAGCAGCGCAGAGCTGGTGGGGGTCAAGGACGCTTGTATCTCCTGAGCCCTATGGAGGAGATGGTCGCCGGCATTGAGCTGGCTGTGACGGGGCCGGTGACTGCTTTATGCCCTTTTTCAACTCCCAACACATACTCATCCTGCTATCTGACATGAGCAAACTGCTGATGGTGTGACCACGGACCTCTTACTTTCCACCCCACACCCACCCCCCCCATCACACCAACCTTCCCGCGTGGAGTTCTTGTTTTCAGAGACCCAGGAACTGTTGCCTGCCCAGCCAAGGCAGCCCAAGGAGGAAGGGAGAGAACAGCAGCACTGCACTGATGGAGAGGCCCAGTCACTTAATCTGATACTCGCAGCCACCAGCTCAGATACTGGCACTGCCTGTACCTTGGAGGGTAATGCAGAGTTGGGATCAGCACATGGCGAGTCACCAGGCATGAGTAGTATACAGCCAGGCCCGGGGTAAGGGATGGTTTATCTGCCAGCTCACCGGAAGGTGAGGTCGCAGACGAGTTTTGCTACTCATGAGGACCTTGATGGGTGGCATAAAGGAGCATGCTGATGGGCATGCACACTGAGGTGCTGGGTATATTGAAGGAACTGCCAGAAAGCCTCCTGTCACTGTCAAGGAGCATGGAATAGTCTGGTTCCAACTGGCAGAGGGCATGGTGCAGAGGTTGCCCTCTCCACAGCCTCTGCTCATTTCCCTGTTGTGCTGCAGACCCAGAGGCTCTGGCACTGCTACCCCCAGACAAGTTACAGCCTTTGTGCAGACAGTTCACCCACTCCTCTGTCCTATGAGGATGTAGCAACACTCTGTCGACTCCAGGAACTTACCAAAACACCTCAAAAACATTCCAGAGTATTTTCAGACACTTTCCAATAGAAAAAAATTACATAAATTACCTGTAATCTGGATGCCTGGCCCTTTAAATAATGCTATTGCAGGGCCTAGCTTGCTTGACGCTTCTTTTATCAGGAATGGACAACACAGGCCTGGCCAGGATCTGCGTTGACCAATTTTGGTTTCATGGTGACACATCAGCTGGTTGGGCTGTGTGACATCAGGATTGCACCATTTCCATGGGTTCAGACACAAGCAGAGGTCGGGGCAGCACGTGCCCTTATCAAAGGAGAACACCGTGTGGGCTGTGCAGGTAGTGGCCCATGGTATTGCCCACCCTCGGGAAATCGAGGTAAGTCTGCGCAGTGTTTGCAAATGAATTTCTCGCCCGCTATGTTATTATACCCCATAATATGACTTGCTGCACAGCAGCGGAGCCTGGACAGCTCATATCTACCAAGAAAAAAAAAGACTCAATAATTTCCATCTTCGGTGTATATGATGCAATCCTCAGCATCACATGGAAAGACAGTCACCAATGAAGCAGTTCTTTCCAGGACAAACATACCAAGCCTGCTGGCGCTGATCAAGCAAAGGAGGCATGGCTGGCTTGGGGACATGTGTACGGGATGGAAGCTGGCCACATCCCCAAGGATATGCTATATGGAAAGACAGCCCGTGCCAAGAGACCAGCAGGGCACCCAAAGCTCCAACTCAAGGTTGCTGTTAGAAGAGACAGTGGGATCACACAAATGGCCTGGTGCAGTTCGGGTAGCATCGTGATTGACGCAGCTTTCTGACGTCTGTTTGTGCTTATCCCAAAAATTCCATTTCCCAATCAAGTCCTCAGACATTGCTGAGTTTAAAATTCAACACCAACATTGATCCCACGCTATCTGCCTCTTCAGTGTCACTCACATTCCAGGAACAAATAATAGTTTGAACAAACAACTGAAACAGAATAGTAACTGTACCCACCTGAGGTATAGTCATGGAAATGGCTTTGCCAAACAGAACATGACCAGATAAGGCAAAAAGAATGTAGTTTCGGAATTTGGTGAACCACATAACCCATTCAAAGTCAGCAATATCCTGAAAAAAAAAAAGAGGGAAGTGAATACCTGGTCCAGCCATTCATGGCATTATCCGTGGCTCAATGGACAGACTCTTGTCTCAAAGTCAGAAAGTTGTGGATTCAAGACCCACTTACACAGGATTTGCAGCACAGAAACAGGCCATTTGGCCCAACAGGCCTGTGCTGGCATTTATGCTTCACATAAGCCTCCTCCCACCCTTCTCCATCTAATCTGATCAACAAATCTTTCTATTTCTTTCTCTCTTATGTGCTTATCTAGCTTCCTCTTAAATACATCTATGCTCTCCGCCTCAACTACTCCATGTTGTAGCGAGTTCCACATTCTCACTATTCTTTGTGAAATAACGTTTCTCCTGAAAGGCCTATTGGATTTACGTGTCTACCTTATATATGGTCCCCAGTTTTGGACACCTTGGGATCTTGGGCTTCATAAATAGAGGCATTGAGTACAAAAGTAGGGAAGTTATGCTGAACCTGGATAAAGCTGTGGTTAGGCTCCAACTAGAGTAGAGTATTGTGTCCAGTTCTGGTCACAACACTTGAGGAAGGATGTGAGGGCTCTTGAGAGGGTGCAGAGGAGATTTACCAGAATGGTTCCAGGGATGAGGGATTTTAGCTACAAGGTTAGGTTGGAAAATCTATTTCCTATTTCCAGCTGTTGTGCCCCCCCCCCCCCCATTTACTGGTGCTCTCCCCCAATCCCCCCGTTTACCAGTGCTCTCCCCCAATCCCCCCCATTTACTGGGGCTCTCCCACACCTCTTCCATTACTGGCACCCTCTAATCTATTCCAGAAAGCCAGCTGGTGAAGGATAAAACTTGAGCCCATCTTACACACTTCTATTTGTTGAGTTACACATACACCTTCCAATCCAAACAAGCACAGTTTTAGTTTGTGTCCATATATAGGGCCCACAAGTGAATGCTTAGTTAATACCCACCACCTGCATACAATTAAACACAATGAGAAGATTTGAGAACCTTGGTTCGACCGCACCTGGAGTACTGTGTGCAGTTTTGGTCCCCTTACCTTAGGAAGGATATTATTGCCATAGAGGGAGTGCAACAAAGGTTCACCAGACTTGTTCCTGGGATGGTGGGACTGTCCTATGAAGAGAGATTGGGAAAACTGGGCCTGTATTCTCTAGAGTTTCAAAGAATGAGTGGTGATCTCATTGAAACCTACAAAATACTTAAAGGGATCGACAGGGTAGATGCAGGGAAGATGTTTCCCCTGGTTGGGAAGTCTAGAACCAGGGGACACAATTTCAAATTAAGGGGGAAGCCACTTTGGACAGAGATGAGGAGAAATATCTTTACTCAGAGGGTTGTGAATCTTTGGAATTCTCTACCCCAGAGGGCAGTGGAAGCTCCGTCATTGAGTATGTTTAAAGTAGAGATTGACAGATTTCTAAATACCAATGACATAAGGGATATGGGGACAGTGTGGGAAAAAGGCACTGAAGTGGATGATCAGCCATGATCGTATTGAATGGCGGGGCAGACTCGATGGGCTGAATGATGGCCTACTCCTGCTCCTATGTTCCAGCAACACTCAGGAAGCTAAACACCATCCATGACAAAGCAGCGCACAGTGGTAGCAGTGTGTACCATCTACAAGATGCACTGCAGCAACGCACCAAGTCTCCTTCTACAGCACCTTCCAAACCCGCGACCTCTACCATCTAGAAGGACAAGGTCAGCAAATGCATGGGAACACCACCACCTGCAAATTCCCCTCCAAGTCACACAACATCCTGACTTGGAACTACATTGCCATTCCTTCACTGTCGCTGGGTCAAAATCCTGGAACTCCCTTCCTAACAGCACTGTGGGTCTACCTACCCCACACGGATTGCAGCGGTTCAAGAAGGCAGTTCACCACCACCTTCTCAAGGGCAATTAGGGATGGGCAATAAATGCTGACCTTTCCGGGAACGCTCTCACCCCATGAAATGAATAAAAAGAAAGGTCTCCACGGAGAAGACTCGGAGGGCGGTGTTCCGGACCTATAAATATTTTTTTTTTTTTAAACTTACCTCTGGTGAAAAAACTGAAAAAGTGACGTCGCAGGAAAGCTGTGACCTGATTGGCTGGTAGGGAATTTGTACTGAATTTGAAAATAAAACATTGATAAAAATTGATTAAAACCCTAATTAACTAATTAATAAGTAGAGTAACTAAACCAGAGGGAGGAGGAGATAGATTACTGTATTTAGCATTTAATATTTATAGTAGGAATCTAGCACGAGGGACCATATAGTTAATTGTAACATAATTTAGTCAGGATTTAAGAAGTATTTATTTATTTTAAACTCATTTATTAATTAGTGCTAGAAATGTCAGTTAGAGGGGTAAAGTGCTTCACCTGTGAGATGTGGGAGGTCTGTGACGCTTCCAGCGTTCCGGACGACTACATCTGCAGGAAGTGTACCCAGTTGCAGCTCCTCACAGACCGCATGGATCGGTTGGAGCAGCAACTGGATGCACTAAGGAGCATGCAGGTGGCAGAAAGCGTCACAGACAGGAGTTTTAGAGAAGTGGTTAGACCCAAGGTGCAGGCAGATAGATGGGTGACCGCTAGAAGTGGCAGGCAGTCAGTGCAGGAATCCCCTGTGGCTATCCCCCTCTCTAACAAGTATACTGTTTTGAATACTGTTGCAGGGGATGGCCTATCAAGGGAAAACAGCAGCAGCAGCCAGAGCAGTGGCACCACGGCTGGCACTGTTGTTCAGCAGGGAGGGACAAAGCGCAGAAGAGCAATAGTTATAGGGCACTCTATAGTCAGGGGCACAGATAGGCGCTTCTGTGGACGTGAAAGAGACTCCAGGATGGTATGTTGCCTCCCTGGTGCCTGGGTCAAGGATGTCTCTGAACGGACACGGGCATTCTGAAGGGGGAGGGTGAACAGCCAGAGGTTGTGGTACACATCGGTACCAACAACATAGGCAGGAATAGTGATGAGGTCCTGCAGGGGGTGGTTTGGGAGTTAGGTAGAAAGTTAAAAGACAGGACCTCTAGGGTTGTAATCTCGGGATTACTCCCTGTGCCACATGCCAGTGAGGCTAGAAATAGGAAGATAGTGCAGCTAAACACGTAGCTGAACAGCTGGTGTAGAAGGGAGGGTTTCAGATATCTGGACCATTGGGTTCTCTTCAGGGACAGATGGGACCTGTACAAGAAGGATGGGTTGCATCTAAACTGGAAGGGCACTAATATCCTGGCTGCGAGGTTTGCTAACGTCACTTGGGAGGGTTTAAACTAGTGTGGCAGGGGGGTGGGAACCAGAGCAGTAGGACAGCTAGTGAAGTAAATGAGGAGGACATAGTAAATAAGGCCAGTAAGACTAAGAGGAAGAGCAGGCAGGGAGATGTTGCTGAGCACAGCGGGACTGGTGGTCTGAAGTGCATTTGTTTCAATGCGAGAAGTATAACAGGTAAGGCAGATGAACTTAGAGCTTGGATTAGTACTTGGAAATATGATGTTGTTGCTATTACAGAGACTTGGTTGAGGGAAGGACAGGATTGGCAGCTAAATGTTCCAGGATTTAGAAGCTTCAGGCAGGATAGAGGGGGATGTAAAATGGGTGGGGGAGTTGCATTACTTGTTAAGGAGAATATCACAGCTGTACTGCGGGAGGACACCTCGGAGGGGTCATGCAGCGAGGCAATATGGGTGGAGCTCAGGAATAGGAAGGGTGCAGTCACGATGTTGGGGGTTTACTACAGGCCTCCCAACAGCCAGCGGGAGGTAGAGGAGCAGATATGTAGACAGATTTTGCAAAGATGTAAAGGTAACAGGGTTGTAGTGGTGGGTGATTTTAACTTCCCCTATATTGACTGGGACTCACAGTGCTAGGGGCTTGGATGCGTCAGAATTTGTAAGGAGCATCCAGGAGGGCTTCTTGAAACAATATGTGGATAGTCCAACTAGGGATGGGGCCATTCTGGACCTGGTATTGGGGAATGAGCCCGGCCAGGTGGTCGAAGTTTCAGTAAGGGAGCATTTCAGGAACAGTGACCATAATTCCATAAGTTTTAAGGTACTTGTGGATAAGGATAAGAGTAGTCCTCGGGTGAAGGTGCTAAATTGGGGGAAGGCTAATTATAACATTATTAGGCAGGAACTGAAGAATTTAGATTGGGGGGGCGGCACATCTGACATGTGGGAGTCTTTCAAACGTCAGTTGATTAGAATCCAGGACCGGCATGTTCCTGTGAGGAAGAAGGATAAGTTTGGCAAGTTTCGGGAACCTTGGATGACGCTGGATATTGTGAGCCTAGTGAAAAAGAAAAAGGAAGCATTCATAAGGGCTAGAAGGCTGGGAACAGACGAAGCCCTTGAGGAATATAAAGACAGTAGGAAGGAACTTAAGCAAGGAGTCAGGAGGGCTAAAGGGGGTCATGAAAAGTCATTGGCAAACAGGATTAAGGAAAATCCCAAGGCTTTTTATACATATATAAAGAGCAAGAGGGTAACCAGGGAAAGGGTTGGCCCATTCGACAGAGGAGGGAATCTATGTGTGGTGCCAGAGGAAATGGGCGAGGTACTAAATGAGTACTTTGCATCAGTATTCACCAAAGAGAAGGACTTGGTGGATGATGGGTCTAGGGAAGGGAGTGTAGATAGTCTCGGTCACGTCATTATCAAAAAGGTGGTGGTGTTGGGCGTCTTGCAAAGCATTAAGGTAGATAAGTCCCCAGGGCCTGATGGGATCTACCCCAGAATACTGAGGGAGGCAAGGGAAGAAATTGCTGGGGCCTTGACAGAAATCTTTGCATCCTCATTGGCTACAGGTGAGGTCCCAGAGGACTGGAGAATAGCCAATGTTGTTCCTTTATTTAAGAAGGGTAGCAAGGATAATCCAGGAAATTATAAGCCGGCGAGCCTTACGTCAGTGGTAGGGAAATTATTAAATTATTAGAGAGGATTCTTTGGGACAGGATTTACTCCCATTTGGAAACAAATGAACTTATTAGCGAGAGACAGCATGGTTTTGTGAAGGGGAGGTCATGTCTCACTAATTTGATTGAGTTTTTTGAGGAAGTGACGAAGATGATTGATGAAGGAAGGGAGGTGGATGTTATCTATATGGACTTTAGTAAAGCCTTTGACAAGGTCCCTCATGGCAGACTGGTACAAAAGGTGAAGTCACACGGGATCAGAGGTGAGCTGGCAAGATGGATACAGAACTGGCTCAGTCATAGAAGACAGAGGGTAACAGTGGATGGGTGTTTTTCTGAATGGAGGGATGTGACTAGTGGTGTTCCGCAGGGATCAGTGCTGGGACCTTTGCTGTTTGTAGTATATATAAATGATTGAGGAAAATGTAGCTGGTCTGATTAGTAAGTTTGTGGACGACAAAGGTTGGTGGAGTTTGTTGAGGATTGTCAGAGGATACAGCAGGATATAGATCGGTTGGAAACTTGGGTGGAGAAATGGCAGATGGAGTTTAATCTGGACAAATGTGAGGTAATGCATTTTGGAAGGTCTAATGCAGGTGGGAAGTATACAGTAAATGGCAGAACCCTTAGGAGTATCGACAGGCAGAGAGATCTGGGCGTACAGGTCCACAGGTCACTGAAAGTGGCAACGCAGGTGGATAAGGTAGTCAAGAAGGCATACGGCACGCTTGCCTTCATCGGTCAGGGCATAGAGTATAAAAATTGGCAAGTCATGCTGCAGCTGTACAGAACCTTAGTTAGGCCACACTTAGAATATTGCGTGCAATTCTGGTCGCCACACTACCAGAAGGACATGGAGGCTTTGGAGAGGGTACAGAGGAGGTTTACCAGGATGTTGCCTGGTCTGGAGGGCATTAGCTATGAGGAGAGGTTGGATAAACTCGGATTGTTTTCACTGGAACGACGGAGGTGGAGGGGCAACATGATAGAGGTTTCCAAAGTTATGAGCGGCATGGACAGAGTGGATAGTCAGAAGCTTTTTCCCAGGGTGGAAGAGTCAGTTGCTGAGGGGCAAAGTTTAGAGGGGATGTGCGAGGCAAGTTCTTTACACATGGGGTGGTGAGTGCTTGGAACTTGCTGCCGGGGGAGGTGGTGGAAGCAGGTACGATAGCAACGTTTAAGAAGCATCTTGACAAATATATGAATAGGATGGGAATAGAGGGATTTGGGCCCCGGAAGTGCAGAAGGTTTTAGTTTAGACAGCCATCAAGATCGGCGCAGGCTTGGAGGGCCGAATGGCCTGTTCCTGTGCTGTACTGTTCTTTGTGAGTGTAGATAGGCATTTTAATCATGGAAAGCTACACAGCTGATCCACATTTTGTCCTCACTTACTTAGAAATGGAATACACTGGATGATTTTCCTTTCTCCAGCCCGGGGTCTAGAAATAGCACTGATAATGCCTCACCTCCAGTAGTCAGGTGATTCAGCACAGGATGTAGATTGAACAGGAGACCTTCCAATTGGTTCCCTAATGGGTAGTGAGGGAAGATGTTGGGAGAACTTGTCCTGCAGAGCCACTTACTGGCCAGGGCATGCAACTACACCGTGACAGTTGACATAGCAAACTTGAATAGGAAACGTTGATACAGCAATAATGAAGATCAACACTAGGAGAGAGGGAGAGGGAGAGGGAGAGGGAGAGGGAGAGGGAGAGGGAGAGGGAGAGGGAGAGGGAGAGGGAGAGGGAGAGGGAGAGGGAGAGGGAGAGGGAGAGGGAGAGGGAGAGGGAGAGGGAGAGGGAGAGGGCTGCAATTTTTAACAAAACACAATTGAGAATAATCAAAAAAAGATTCTAAAAAATGGAGTGCAATTTCAGAGGATTTATGCATGCTTTTTATTTTTCAAAAATTAATCTTTTCTGGTTTCTGTTCAAATCCCTCCATGGCCTCACCCCTCCCTATCTCTAACTCGCCACCTGCCCGTCGACCCTCCGAGATAGCTACACTCTTCCAATTCTGGCCTCTTGTGCAACCTTGGTTTTAGACCACTCCGCCATTGGTGGCTGTGCCTTCAGTTTGAGAGAGTGGCGGGAAGGGGAGAGAGTGCGGGACCAGCGGGCAGTTTGAGAGAGTGGCAGGAAGGGGAGAGCGAGCCCTTGACATCAACACAGCATTTGACCGATTATGGCATCAAGCAACCCTAGCAAAACTGAAGTCAATGGGAATCGGGGGAAAACTTCCCGTTGGTTGGAGTCGTACCTAGCGCAAAGGAAGCTGGTTGTGGTTGTTGGAGGTCAATCACCTCAGCTCCAGGACATCACTACAGGAATTCCTCAGGGTACTGTCCTAGGCCCAACCATCTTCAGCTGCTTCAATGATCTTCCCTCAATCATATGGAAGGATGTGAATGCATTGGAGGCAGTTCAGAGGAGGTTTACTGGAATGAGTAGGTTGTCTTGTGAGGAAAGGTTGGACAGACTGGGCTTGTTTTCACTGGCGTTTGGAAGAGGGGAAACTTGATTGAAGTTTATAAGATCCTGAACAGTCTTGACAAGGTGGATGTGGAAATGACGTTTCCTCTTGTGGGCGAGTCCAGAACTAGGGTGCACTGTTTTAAAATTAGGGGTCACCCTTTTTGGACAAAGATGAGGAGAAATGTTTTCTCTGAGGGTTGTGCAACTTTGAGGTCGATAGATTCTCATTAGGCAAGGGAATAAAAGATTATCAGGGGTAGACGGACGACTGGAATTCAAAACACAAACAGATCAGCCATGATCTTATTGAATGGCGGAGCAGACTTGAGGGGCCGAATGGCAGACTTCTGCTCCTTATTTGTATCATATGCTCGTATAAGGTCAGAACTGGGGATGTTCGCTGACGATTGCGTAATGTTCAGCATTATTTGCGACTTCTTAGATCCTGAAGCAGTCCGTGTAGAAATGCAGCAAGACCAGGACAATATCCAGGCTTGGGCTGATAAGTGGTAAATAACATGTGTGCCACACAAGTGCCAGGCAATGACCATCTCAAACATCTCCCCTCGACATTCAATGGCATTACGATCGCTGAATCCCCCACTATCAACATCCTGGGGGTTACCATTAACCAGAAACTGAACAGGAGTAGCCATATAAATAGCATGGCTACAACAGCAGGTCAGAGGCTAGGAATCCTGAGGTGAGTAGCTCACCTCCTGACTCCCCTAAGCCAACTAGAAGGACAAGGGCAGCAGATGCATGGGAACACCACCACCTGCAAGTTCCCCTCCAAGTCACACACCATCCTGACTTGGAACTATATTGCCATTCCTTCACTGTCGCTGGGTCAAAATCCTGGAATTCCCTTCCTAACAGCATTGTGGATGTACCTACACCACATGGAATGCAGCGGTTCAAGAAGGCAGCTCACCACCACCTTCTCAAGGGCAATTAGGGATGGGCAATAAATGCTGGCCTAGCCAGCGACGCCCACATCCCATGAATGAATAAAAAAAAAGCAATGCTGTTGAGCTTCAATTGAGAAATCTGAGACGGGAGCCTCACACTGTAAGGAAGGCAGATTTGGCCAACAACATAAAGAAGCATTTCACAGCCGTTTCCAGTGGCAGGAGGGTCAGTAACCAGTGGACACAGATTTAAGATAATTGGCAAAAGAACCAGAGGGAAGACGAGTAGAATTTTCTTTGAAAACAACACGCAGTGTTTTATAATGATCTGGAATGCAACGCTAGTAAAAGGTGGTGGAAGCAGATTCAGCAGTAACTTTCAAAATGCGATTGGATATATATTTAAAAAAGGAAAAGCTTGCAGGGCTATGGGGAGAGGGCGGGGGTGGGTCTTTCAAAGAGTCAGAACAGGCATGATGGGCCAAATGGCCTCCTTCTATGCTGCATTTCATGATCTGACAGAAATGAAGGGATGCTTGGTGAGGACAGGGTAGGGCTCGACAGCGATGCTTCTATGGAGGAATAGCCTTATGACAAAATCGACACAGATCACACATTATTAATGACCGGGTACTAGCTCTTGTGCACCCACATCCTGGTGGGCAGCTGATGTCGTCAGAAGGGGAGGGGAGAAAATTAACTGAAAAAAAGAGCAGTCAACGGGGTATGTGAGGATTCAGCACAGCACAGACCCTTTGAGATCGATGGCCAGTAACACTCTTTCACAGAGTCCGGTGCCTCAAGGTGACCTAGCCAACTCGATAAGCCAGTGAGGCAAATCTCTAACAAATTCAGGGACTTACCATTTTCCGACCAATGTAGGACCAGCCACGCTTGACACTCTGCTTAAAACTCTGCTTGCTCATGTTATCTGCGGGAAGACAAGAATTAAATACATGGTATAAAACAAACACGAGCCTGAAAGCAAAGATATCCTTAAAAGAATGGCGGTTCCAAGGACGAGCTTTTGACAAACTCTGTTTCGTTTCATGCAGTAGTAAGAATAGAAAAGCAGTTTTGTTTTTATAAAAGGCACGAAACTTATAAATGTGAACGTTCAGAGGGCCTTGGGCTGTACTCGTACAAGGAACAAGGAAAGTTACAGCAGGCAATTACTAAGGCAAATGGTATGTTGGCCTTTATTGCAAGGAGATTGGAGTACAGGAATAAGGAAGTCGTATTACAATTGTACAGGGCTTTGGTGAGACCACACTTGGAGTTCTGATCTCCGTATTTAAAGGAAGGATATACTTGCATTGGAGGCAGTACAACAAAGCTTCACTAGATTGGTCCCTGGGATGAAGGGTTGTCCTATGAGGAGAGGCTAAATAAAATTGGCCTTTACTCTGGTGTTTAGAAGAATGATCTCATTGAAACATAGAAGATTCTGAAGAGGCTAGATAGGGTAGACAGAGGTTGTTTCTCCTGGCTGGGGAATCTAGAACACAGGGGCATAGTCTCCAGATAGTTTGGCATCCCTCCAACTATGAAAGATGATGGACACACAGCAAACAATCCATTTCGGTGGGGTGTCTTCTCTTGGTGCACCTTTACTGATGGCTGTGAAGGCTAATCCTGGAGAGGCAGATTCTGCCACAAGTGCTGCAAGTGAAGCTACCAAGTGACAGTGAGTTGTTGTTTTTGACCTGTTGCTAAGCCGCTGTAGCAACTGGTCATTGTGGTAGTGCACACCAGTCCACAGGATGTGTCACCATTTCCCTCTTTCACCAGCTAGTGACTCCCAGGTGCAATAGTCGACATTTAGAGCCTCCATGTCATGCTTGCAAACATTCTTGAAGCGGAGCTTTGGGCTCCCACTCGTCGTCCGGCTACCTCACCATACAGAAGGTCCTTGGGTATACGACTGTCTTCCATCCTGCGGATGTGTCCGATCCACTGAAGCCGCCTCTGTTTGATTATTGCCAACACACTTGGTAGCTCTGCCTTTGAGAGGACTATTGCATTTGTGATTGTTATGCCAGGATATACCCATAATGCACCGCAGACAGCGAAGATGGAAATTATTGAGCTTCTTTTCCTGGTAGCTGTAAGTCACTCATGTTTCACAGCCATACAGCGAGGTGCTGAGAACACAGGCCTTATAAACTATCAGCTTAGATAAATCTCAGGATAAGAGGTCAATCACTTAAGGACTAAGATGGGGAGAAATGTCTTCATTCAAAGGGTTGTGAATCTTTGGAATTCTCTATCCCAGAGGGTATTGGCTACTTCATCACTGAATATAGTTAATGCTGAGATAGGCAGATTTTTGGTCTCTCAGGGAATCAATGGATATGGGGAGTGGGCAGGAAACTAGAGTTGAGGCAGAAGATCAGCCATGATCGTATTGAATGGCAGAGCAGGCTCGAGGAGCCGAATGGTCTACACCTGCTCCCATTTCTCATGTTCTTAAAAGCCAAACCAGCCATGATTCCTTTCACCACAGGACCCTCCTACACACTCTTCCCCACGCCCTACCCAAAGCTTGCAGTACTGATAAAAACATCTCACACCATCTTCCACTCTGACTCCCTCCCTTTCTCCAAACTCTGGAATTCCTCACCTGTGTTACTCTTCCTAACCTCCTCAGGCCATCAAAATCCAAGCTAGGATCTCCTAAACATTACTTCCTGATATACCTCAACATTTTTTTCAATGTTAAAGATGTCCTTCAACCTGCTCCTAGGTTTCTGAATAATAATCAAATAAAAATTCACAGAATTTATAAGATGTTTCATTTCAGTGCATTGGGCCAAAACACTTGTTCATAAAGGCTTCATTAACTTGTTAAACTCTTCAGATTCTGAATTTTTCTAGATGCTATTTTTGCAGCATAGGTTAGTGCATTTGTGTTCATTTTTAGTTCTCCTACTGCAACACAGTTATTAACTTGACTGTATGATCTACTGCACTAAAATTAGCATGAGCAAATAAATCCTTCTGAAGCACTACAAT
The DNA here is from genome assembly GCF_036365525.1 of Heterodontus francisci. NCBI lineage: Eukaryota > Metazoa > Chordata > Chondrichthyes > Heterodontiformes > Heterodontidae > Heterodontus > Heterodontus francisci. Next base: position 208,804,490 of record NC_090372.1, on the reverse strand, counting down.
TCCATGTAAACATATTTGCTTCAACTGTGAGAACCACAGGTAACTGCAACTTTGAACTGATTTTTATAAGATGGGACAGTTTGGGATGATATTTCAAAAAAAGCCACCTGCCCTGTCAAGGCAGTTCCTTCCACAGACCCATGTGCCAGTCAGTCAATCAGGAGCTCTGCCAATTTACCCACTGAAAGGGTTCATTCGAACTTGGCAATATTGGGAGCGAAAGATTTTTGATAGGCAAGGGCATCAAGGGATGTGAAGCAAAGGTGACCAAATGGAGCTGGGATGCAGATCAGTCATGATGTAAGTGAATGGCAGAAGAGGTTTGAGGGGCCGAATAGCCTGCTCCTAATCTTCGGAGGAAAAATTCAGTATAAATGCTCCCACTTTCCATAGGTAATCAAGCAAAATTCCAGAATACTCATCCAACTCCATGTCAACTGTTCAACTCTGGGCTCCTGCCTCCACACAATACTCTCGCTCTCCTTCTTCCAGAAGGATCAGTAGCACAACAGGTAAGATGTGCCTGCTTATATCTATGCCCATTCCTCTAGCCTCCTATCCTTGGTCCAGACAGGCAGTTAACACACTGGGAATGTACTGTACAGACCGAGAGTGTCATTGGCAGGCTTATGCCCTCGTGGATGCAGTAAATCAATAAAAGCTCCTTAAATATATTTTAATGCCCTGACCACATACAGAAGTGTCGGTGGCAGTGAAACATGATCTTTTAACACTGCAGCAATACAAGACATGCAGTGCAATGGATTCCACAACACTGGTTCAGCTTGGTATCACCGTCTGGTAGAATGCGTCAAACCCAAGCTACCAGCTTCAAGGAACAGAACAAGTGAGAAATGTTTTTAAGAACAAGAATATTCAGGACCAGGAAATGTGATTTGACCGAGTGGGTAATCCTGGTATCTAGGACAAGGAAGGGCAGCAAAGCCATAGGACGCTGATTCACCTGTATGGTGTCAAGCATGGGAAACTAGAGACAAGGAGAGACTTGGGACTGGAGCCGAGCAGGCAAAGAGGAGTTTAATTTAGGCTCGTTTTCCGTAATGATTGGTTTTGGTCAGGTGATTAGGGAAAAACTGTTTCTTCTGACTGGGGAGTCAGAACACAGAGTGACGATGTAACGCAGAGTGATAACTTTACCCCAGTGGTTGCTGGAAGCAGGGAAAGTCTTGTAGAAACGCTAAGCTTTGTGTTGCACTCTATTAAGTGTCCAATCTGAACATCTTTGAGCAGGCAGATGCCTAGCAGACGCTGCAGCATCTTCAAGTGGGAGAGAGATTGGAGATGAGAAAATTGAAGGGAACTGTTCCAGGTGATCAGTCTTTACCGTGTACAGGGGACACTGGCAGTGACCTGGGAGAAGACGATTTGCCTGCCTCCACAATTGCAGAGCGTCAGGCAAGGGAGATGGAGGGGAGAATACAATTACAGGAAAAACTAGAAGAATGGGGATTACAAAATTAATGGTCAACTGTGTTTGAATTTGGAGTTCAGATACAGATCAGCCAAGAGTTAACTGAATGACAGAATAGGCTCAATGGGCTGAATGGCCTCCTCCTGTTCCTATACTTTGGATATGGAGTTTCAGGTGACACTGTTTGGGAGAGACTTGTAATGTGTCTGTGAAGGTTTTCTGCCACTATGCAACGGTCTATGCCAATATTTATACTCCATATGAGCCTCCTCCCACCCTCCATCTAATCCTATCAACAAACAGACATGTCTATTCCTAATCACTGACTAAACTATTAAGACACACAAAGAGAATCATTTTGAGGGGAAGGGGAGGGGGAAGAAATGAAGAAGTGGCAGGAATGACAAATGAGTGTTGACTGATCAGTCTCCTTCCTGTTACCTGTTGAGGCTTCATAGATCCAACTTGCTGCCCACAGAATGGCCAGGGACAACACCAGGGTGTAAAGGCACAGCTCCGCCTTGGGTAAAGCAGTCTTAAGACCCATATCTGCAGATCACCAGCTCCAGGGAAGGAAGACCAGAACTGGGGAAGGAAATGGAGAAAAAGAATCAGAAATTACAGTAGGATTGAAACTGAAACAAATTGTGATGATGGCGGGTTTTGGCTCTCTAGCACCCTGCTTTTTAAATATAGCAAGTCTAGGAATTAGCGTTGGCCATGATAGGTAACAAATACTTAATGCGTTCATTCGGGATTCCTCTGCCCACGATTTTAATGGCCGGGTTAAACCATTTAAAATAAACAGGTTATAACACCTGTTCCGTAACATCTGGGCCGACATTAAATATCTGTTGATTAAATTTTAGGCTTGTATTTTTAATCAAGTATATAGGAGACACACACACACACACGTATAAAACAAACAGGGAAAATGTCCAAGTGCCTGTGGAGTTTATAGTGTTCCCAATTACAGAGTACACTTACCAAATGGAGGTATGTCACATTTAAATCTAGTGCTGCTAGTTCCCCTGAAAGCAGTTAACAAATCACCTTGAACTTGTATCCAAGCATCTTCTCCCATGGCACCTTAAAAGGAACATGAAGTGAAGCCTTTGCTGTGCAACTGGTGTGGGCTCAGGCAGGAATCTGCAACATTAGGCTACCATTCTGTCAACTAGTCAAGGAGATCAGACATCCAGACATGCATCTGGGTCCAGATCCAGGGAGATCATATTTAGCTCTGTATCACATCTCAGCTAACGAACTGACCCTTGGCATTGGTCCATAGTCTTGTCTTACGGAAAGGTGCACTACAGCAATCATTAAAAAGCAGTAATGTGCCTGTAGACAGGGAAAATCCGGTGACTAAAGGACAAAGAATTCTAACTTCACACATAACACCAAGGTGAAGATATACAGTATTACCAATGGGATAATCTGACAACAGCTCCAAACCTCTGTCTTCAAAACAGGCTCAAAGAATTGGTCAGAAATCATCAAACCTGCCATCATGCAAAAAAAAAAAAAATTCATTCAAGGATTTGGGAGTCGCTGGCTAGGCCAGCATTTATTGCTCATCCCTAACTGCCTTTGGGAAGGTGGTGGTGAGCTGCCTCCTTGAACCACTGTAGTCCTTAGGGTGAAGGTACACCCACAGTGCTGTTAGGAAGGGAGTTCCAGGATTTTGACCCAGCGACAGTGAAGGAACAGCGATACAGTTCCAAGTCAGAACGGTGTGTGGCTTGGAGGGGAACTTGCAGGTGATAGTTTTCCTATGCAGCTGCATCCATGGTGATAGAGGTCGCAGGTTTGGAAGGTGCTGTGAAAGGAGCCTTGGTGAGTTGCTGCAGTGCATCTTGTGGATGGTACACACTGCTACCACCATGCATTGGTGGTGAAGGGAGTGAATGTTGAAACATAGAAAATAGGAGCAGGAGTAGGCCATTCGGCCCATCGAGCCCGCCCCACCATTTATTATGATCATGGCTGATCATCCAACTCTGTAACCTGTTCCCGCTTTCGCCCCATACCCTTTGATTCCTTTAGACCCAAGAGCTATATCTAACTCCTTCTTGAAAACATATAATGTTTTGGCCTCAACTGCTTTCTGTGGTAGTGAATTCCACAGGCACACCACTCTCTGGGTGAAGACATTTCTCCACATCTCAGTCCTGAAAAGTTTACCCCGTATCCTTAGACTATGACCCCTGGATCTGGACTCCCCCACGATTGGGAACATCCTTCCTGTATCTACCCTGTCAAGTCCTGTTAGAATTTTATAGGTTTCTATGAGATTCCCCCCTCACTCTTCTGAACTCCAGCGAATATAATCCTAACTGACTCAATCGCTCCCCATACATCAGTCCCGCCATCCCAGAAATCAGACTGGTAAACCTTCACTGCACTCCCTCTATAGCAAGAACATCCTTCCTCAGATAAAGGACTCCAAAACTGCACACAATATTCCAGGTGTGACCTCACCAAGGCCCTGCATAATTGCAACAAGACACCCCTGCTCCTGTACTCAAATCCTCTCGCTACATAGGCCAACATAGCATTTGCCTTTTTTACCCCCTGTTGCACCTGTATGCTTATCTTCAGCGACTGGTGTATGAGAACACCCAGGTCTCGCTGCATATTCCCCTCTCTCTGTTTATAGCCATTCAGATAATAATCTGCCTTCCTGTTTTTGCTACCAAAGTGGATAACCTCACATTTATCCACATTATATTGTATCTGCTATGCATTAGCCCACTCACTCAACTTGTTCAAATCACCTTGAAGCCTCTCTGCATCCTCCTCACAACTCGCCCTCCCACCCAGTTTTGTGTCATCTGCAAATTTGGAGATATTACATTTAGTTCCCTCATCTAAATTATTAATGTATATTGTGAATAGCTGGGGTCCTAGCACCGATCCCTGCAGTACCCCACTAGTCACTGCCTGCCATTCGGAAAAAGACCCATTTATCCCTACTCTTTGTTTCCTGTCTGCCAACCAATTTTCTATCCATCGCGATACACTACCCCCAATCCCATGTGCTTTAATTTTACACGCTAATCTCTTATGTGGGACTTTGTCGAAAGCCTTCTGAAAGTCCAAATAAACCACATCCACTGGCTCCCCCTCATCAACTCTACTAGTTACATCCTCAAAGAATTCTAGTAGATTTGTCAAGCATGATTTCCCTTTCGTAAATCCATGCTGACTCTGCCCGATTCTACCATTGTTCTCTAAGTGCTCTGCTATAAAATCTTTGATAATGGACTCTAGAATTTTCCTCATTACCGACGTCAGGCTGACTGGTCTATAATTCCCTGCTTTCTCTCTGCAGCGAAGGTTTACCAGACTAATTCCTGGGACGGCGGGACTGACGTATGAGGAGAGACTGAAGTGGTGGATGGGGTGCCGATCAAGCAGGCTGCTTTGTCCTAGATGGTGTCGAGCTTCTTGAGTGTTGTTGGAGCTGCACTCATCCAGGCAAGTGGAGAGTATTCCAACACACTCACTGGTGGACAGGCAGTAGGGAGACAGGCGAGTTGCTCACCAAATTGACAACCTCTGACCTGTTCTTGTGGTCAGGTAGTTAAATGGCTGGTCCAGTTAAGTTTCTGGTCGATGGTAACTCCCAGAATGTGATAGTGGGGGATTCAGCAATGGGAGATTAGATTTTCTCTTGCTGGAGATGGTCATTACCTGGCACTTAGGTGGTGTTACTTACCAGCCCAAGCATGGATATTGTCCAGGTCTTACTGTAGATGGGCAAAGGATCGCTTCAGTATCTGAGGAACTGCAGATGGAACTGAACACTATGCAATCAGCAAACATCCCCACTTCTGACCTTATGATGGAGGGAAGGTCATTGATGAAGCAGTTGAAAGTGGTTGTGCCTGGGACACTACCTTGAGGAACTCCTCCTGCAATCAACATTAGACCTAACTCCAGTATTCCTCCTCCTGATGGATAGAGTCACATTGTGTGTGGGGATATGGAGAGTTCTTGCTAAAAAGTCATGTGCAATGATCAAAGGCTCCTGTAAGCCAAATCAAAGAAGGTTAAACATTTCCTTCTAAAGCTTGATCCCAGGTACTTGACATTAGAATAATTAGCTATTCCCCTGGCTAGTTTACTTCAGCTGTTTCCACTAACTGGCATTGTCGCAAACATAAGACCTATCCAGGAGACTAGACTATCAGACCAATAACTCCAGACCTGTAGCGATGTTGCCAAATCAATTCGCACTCATAGAAAAATCATTGTAAATCATTGCAGCTGCTGCGATATCTCCATCTCAATCTGTCATCCAGTCACCGATATGGTTTCAGAGCAAAGAGGTCATCGTCTCAACCTCAGGCTCCAGAAACTCACTCATTCTCTTGACAGCCATCACTAAATGGCAGTCGGCCCAACATTCCTGGAGTCATCAATGAGATGACTTTTTACAGCAGTGATGGACGTTGGGGATATTTGGCTTCACCAGAACTCACAAGCATCAAGTCATAGCAAATGGCCTGTCATTTAACAAAAAAATAGTCACAAATATGCAGGGATTCCTCTAAAGGGAGTGTCCTTGGCCCAACCAGTTCTAAAACACAATCTGATCGGTCTATAATTATTTGGAAGATCTTTGTATTTAAAAAAAAAATTTAGACAGGGTATATGCAAATTCACTATCTGCATCTTTAAAAAGGAACTCCTTTTCTTTTTCCAACTGCTGATCAGATCCATCCAGGTTTTTAAAATGAGAGTTGGCAAGCCTTCTTTATTGGTACCACTGCCTCCACTCAGATTAATCAGGTCTAAGACTGTTTGGTGACTGGGTGGCGATAAAGTTAATATAGGACAGTCTTCAGACAGTGTTAAGAGGCGAAGTCATTAAATCTGATGGCTGACCTTTCAACGGATGTACATGAGAGGAATATATTGAATGTTTCAACATTGCCACCTTTGACTTTTACTGCAACTCTACTTTAGCTCAGTTAAATTTGCTTATGATGTTGAACTCGCTGAGGTACAAGGCTGTAAAGAGTTAATACTGAAGCCCGTGAGAGACCCCACCCACTGTATGAGCAATGATGTACACGAGATAGGTGCGAGAAAAAAGTATAGCAACACAAAGGATGCTAGCTTAGGTGGCTTGTAGAGAGTGTATATAGTAACTGTAAATAAGTGTTGTTCGTTAACCTTTACCAGAGTCTAAGACTTTCTCTGGAACGCCCTACAATGTTACTAATACAAAACCAACAATGCAATATGATGGCAGTGGTAGAACAGCAGTAAACAGTGGTGAAAGTGATCAGGAGAATTTGAAGGTCTTCTTAACTTTGGAAGGAATGAGAAGTTTAAAGATAAATACTGGTCTGGTACAGTAAGAAAACTACTTACCTGTAGAAGAAGCTGTGGAGAGTCAGAGCATAGAAATACAGGCTGCACCACTGAACAGAAGCATGGTAGCCTGTAAGTAGAATCCAGTGAGCAGGGTGAGTCACAATATCAACAGTCGGGGCTTGTGTTTAAAGCCTTTGGAAAGCTTGTGGTACTTTTCTAAAGGCATTGTGCTCAGAAAGTTGAAAGAAAAAAAGCAGGGAAAAACCCAATGCTTCACTTGGACTGAATGCAAGGGTGAAGCACGGGAAACACCTGTAAAGTGCGGGAACATCTGAGAAGTGTGAGGTAACACCCAAGAACAGCCTTAACCTCCATTAAGGCAAGCAAGCCTGAAGAAAAAACTGAATTTTTCAAAGAAAATGGAAAACCCTAGAAAAGCCTATTAAAATAGTGGGGAACTCACACAAAACAGCTGGGCCACCTGCATTAAGGAAACAAAGCCTGAAACAAAAACAAAAAAAACTGAATTTATTGAAGGAAAAAACCCTAGAAAAGACTAGTAAAACAGTAGGGAACTCTCAAAAACAGCTGGAGACCTCCATTAAAGAACCAAGCCTGAGAAAAAATAAGCAGAATTTCTTAAAGGGGAACACCCTAAAAAGTCTATTAAGAAAGCAATATGGATCCAAAATTGGGAATGCCAGAGAGTTTCCAGAATCAAGAGGGACCCAATCATATTCAAAATTGGCTATGAAGAATGAAGTTGCTAAGGTTTAGAATTTCTTCGCAACTCCATACAAAATCTGAAGTAGAACAAGCGCATTCAGTAGGTGCAATTACAGACTACATAAATTCAAAGAGGTACTCCAAGCCTTTGATAAATATTTTAATATCTGTACCAATAAAAGCTTGGAAAGAGCCAAATTTAATAAGCAGGTGCAGATGTTTGGCAAATCTATAGACTCCTATATTAATGACCTGTATAGATTGGCAAAAGGTTGTGAATACAGCGAATTAAAGGCAGAACTAATCAGAGACCGGATAGTTGTTGGCATAGCAGATGAATCCTGGTCAGACCTGTTACACTGGGAAAGGCCATTCAAATTGTAAGACAGGCTGAAGTTTGCAAACAGAATAGGGACATAATATGAGCTGAAGACAAGCTGGGGTTGAGAAGGAGTCTAATGCCTCTCCAACTGGTTAAGCCAAAGTCAGGGAAACACTTTGAGGAACAGAAAAATCATACAAGTGAGAAGGTGCATGAAACAGGAAAATCTTGCCAACGTTGTGGAGCCAAGAGGTCCCACAGATGAGAGCTGTGCCCAGCAAGTAAAGCTGAGTGTTTTAAGTGTGGAAAAACTGGACACTATGGGACGATGTGCCACAAAAACTTTCTGCGCTTAAAAAGGTACAAAGCAGAAGACCTTCACACATAGAGCAGTGAATCAAGTACAGCAATACCCACAAGAGAAAGAACCAGGAGTTTTCTTGGGAGAAATCAGTAATCCAGACCAAGATTTTGGGCACCTGGTGAATGGACACCTCATGAATTTTAAGCTTGACAGGGGCTAGCGTCACGGTATTGTCTGACCAAGAGCCTTGGGTGAGGAGATGTTACCAGCAATTGACAGATACACAGTGTTACGACTGAGGTGAGAGGAGTGCGCTGTCTTTTCTAGTTTCACTTCTCCACAGGTCACAATATATATTTAAACGTTTACCCAGTTACCGGCGGTCAATCATAGACTCTACTCTTGATCCCAGAATAAAATACACCAGCCAGGTTTCTTTACTAAACAACAAAATTATCAGTTTATTTTAAAACAATACTTAACCAGTAATGAAGCAAAGTAGTAACACAGATTGAAATATGAAAGTTCCCTTTTTACCTAGGCGAATAAAGGAAAGAATATGCCTTCTTAACCACCGTATCAACCTGTCCTGCTACCTTCAGGGATCAGTGGACACTCACTCCAAGGTCCCTCTACAATTCTCAGTATTTTCCCATTAATCATGTATTCCTTTGCCTTGTTTGATTTCCACAAATGCATCACCTCACACTTCTCCGGGTCGAATTCCATTTACCACTTTTTTGCCCATCTGACCAGACCATCTTCCTGCAGCCTACAGCTATCCTCCTCACTATCTACCACATGGCCAATCTTTGTGTCGTCTGCAAACTTTTTGATCGCGTCCCCTACATTTACGTCCAAATCGTTAATATATACCACAAAAAGCAGGGGACCCTGTACTGAGCCCTGTGGAATGCCACTGAAAACAGCCCTTCAGTCACTAAAACACCCGTCAACAATTACCCTTTGCTTCCTGCCACTGTCAATTTTGTATCCACCTTGCTGCATTTCCCTGGATCTCATGGGATTTTTTTTTTTTTTTTTTTTAAACCAGTCTGCCATGTGGGACCTCGTCAAAAGCCTTGTTAAAAATCCATGTAGACCACATCAACTGCACTACCCTCATCGATCTTCCTTGTTACTTCTTCAAAAAGATTCAATCAAGTTGGTCAAACAAGATCTTCCCTTAACAAATCCATACCAACTATCCTTGATCAACCTGTGCCTTTATAAGTGACAGTTTATCCTGTCTCCCAGAATAGATTCCAATAATTTGCCCACTACTGAGGTTAGACTGACTGGCCTGTAATTATTCGGACTATCCTTCACTCCCTTTTTAAACAGAGGTACAACGTTCGCAATTCTCCAATCCTCCCACACCACACCTGTATCCGGTGAGGACTGGAAAATGATGGTCAGACCTTCTACTATTTCCTCTCTTGCTTTGTTTAACAGCCTAGGGTACATTTCATCTGGCCCTGGTGATTTATCAACTTTCAAGGATGCTAATCCCATTAATACTTCCTCTCTCCCTATGTTTATCACATCCAATACTTCACACTCTTCCTCCTCCACTACAATATCTGCATTGTCCCCCTTTTTTGTGAAGACAGACACAAAGTATTCATTAAGAACCATACCAACATCTTCTGCCCCTACACATAGGTTACCTTTTTGGGCCCTACTCTCTCTTTAGTTATCCTCTTACTCTTAATGCATTGATAAAACATCTTTGGGTTCAGCTTGATAATATTCTTTCATGCCCCCTCTTTGCTTTCCCAATTTCCTTTTTGATTTCAACCTTCCACTTTCTATATTCCTCTCGGCTTTCTCTGGTATTGAATTCTCTGTCAGACATAAGCTTTCCTTTTCTGCCTTCTCTTACCCTGTAGGCTCCTAGACATCTATGAGGCTCTAGATTTGGCTGTCTCACCCTTTTTCTTTGTGGGAACAGGTTTACTCTGAACCCCTTGAATCTCCCCTTTGAATGCCTCCCACTGTTGACACTGATTTACCTTCAAGTAACTATTTCCAGTCCACTTTTGCTAAATCACTCCTGTTGTTTAGTAAAATTGGCCTTGCCCCAATTGAGAACTCTTAACTCCTGTTCTATCTCTGTCCTTTTCCATTATTATGTTAAAACTGACGGAATTATGATCACTACCACCAAAATGCTCTCCCACCTGCATTTCCTAAAATTAAGTCTAAAACTGCAAACTCTCTTGTTGGACTTGCTACATACCGGGCAAAAACGTTCTCCTGGATGCACCTCAAGAATTCTGCTGCCTCAATTCCTTTCATATTAAAACTATCCCAGTTAATATTGGGGTAGTTAAAATCCCTGCCCTATTGTTCTTGCCCTTTTTTGTTCCTTAGCTCAATTCAAATGGCCTTATTTGATGAACCTCCCAACGTATCATCCCTCCTCACAGCTGTAATAGTTTCCTTGACCAAAATTGCCACTCCCACTCCTTTCTTATCCCTCTCCCTATTGCGTCTGAAAACCCTGTAACCAGGAACGTTGAGCTGCCATTCCTGTCCCTCCTTAAGCCATGTTTCTGTAATAGCTATGATATTGTACTGCCACATGTCTATCTGTGCCCTCAGCACATCTGCTTTATTTGCTATACTCCTGGCATTGAAATAAATACCCTTGAGCACTGCCTAACTATTTTATTTTCTAACCTTTGTTTCCTCTGTCTTCCAGACTTATCCATTAATTTTCTGCCTTCCATTTTCATTTCTGATTTTATCCCAACTGAGTCTACCCTCAGGTCCCCATCCCCCCTGCCAAACTAGTTTAAACCCTCTCCAACAGCACTAGCAAAACATCCTGCAAGGAACTCAGTTCCAGCTCTGTTCAGGTGCAACCTATCCGACGTGTACAGGCCCCATCTCCCCCAGAGCCGGTCCCAACGTCCCAGGAATCTAAAGCCCTCCCTCCTGCACCATCTTTCCAGCCACTCGTTCATCTGTCTTATACTTCTATACTCACTTGCATGTGGCACTGACAGTAATCCGGAGATGACTACTTTTGAGGTCCTGCTTGCTAATTTCTTACCCAGCTCCCTAAATTCTGACTGCAGGACCACATCCCTCTTTCTACCTATGTCGTTGGTTCCGATGTGGACCACGACTGCCGGCTGTTCACCCTCCCTCTTCTGGATGCTCTGCAGCCGCTCAGTGACATCCTTGACCCTGGCACCAGGGAGGCAACACACCATCCTGGATTCACGTCTGCAGCAACAGAAACGCCTGTCTGTTCCTCTGACTATTGAATCACCTAACACTATGGCTCTTCCACTCTTCCCTGTACCCCCTCATGCAGCTGAGCCACCCACGGTGCCATGGACTTGGCTCTGGCTGCACTCCCCAGGTGAAGCATCACCCTCCTCAGTATTCAGAACTGAATACCTGTTGGGGAGTAAGATGCACTCAGGAATCTCCTGCACTACCTGCCTGATTCTTTTTGACTGCCTGGTGGTCACCCATTCCCTCTCTCCCTGCATACTACATGTATGTGTATTTGCAAAAATGTTGGATAAAGATTTGGGGGAGATGTAGTATTGGGATGCAAACGGTTAATACCAAAGACAATGAGATCCTCCCCACTGTATGAGCGATGATGTAACAGTCATGAGATAGGCTGGAGAAGGAGGAGGTACGGCAACACGAAGGAGGCTAGCTAAGGTGGCTTGCGGAGAGTGTATACAGTAACTGTAAATAATAATGAGTTGTTAGTTAACCTTTACTGGAGTTTAAGAACTTCTCTAGAACGCCCTACAATGCTACTAATACAAACCCAACAATGCAACAAGAATCATGTTGCATGCTATTGCATCCCATTAGGAAGTCTACAATAATCTGTTTCTTTCAATTATCTTGCAAACGTGATGCAAAATCTAAAAGGGCATGTGCCAGTTTCGTGAAATGTCCTACTGCTTCTGTGCATCATCTTACACGTATCTACTGATTATAGATAGAACATAACAGCCTGAAGTATGATATTTACATACAATTGTATTGGAATTACAACAAAGAAACGGGTGCTTCGGCCCAACCAGTCTGCGTTGGTGTTTTTCAGCCATACAAGCTGTAGTCCTAAGCCCAGGTGTCCACACCATCCCCATGTGCCCTTTATCCCACTTTCCAGCAACCACCTATCTCACTCACTCTTGCATGTTGATAAGGTCTCTGCTTCAAATCATAGCAAGTTTATGGCACAGAAAGAGGCCACTTGGCCCATCGTGTCTGCACCAGCTAAAAAAAAAAAACGAGCCCCCAGCCCAATCCCACTTTCCAGCATTTGGTCCGGAGCCCTGCAGGTTACAGCACTTGAGGTGCATATCCAGCCACCTTTGAGAGTTTCCGCCTCTACGACCCTTTCAGGCAGTGAGTTCCAGACCCCTACCACCCTCTGGGTGAAAAACACTTTTCCTCATTGCCGCTCTAATCTTCCTAGCAATGATTTTAAATCTATGACCCCTAGTCACTGACTTCTCTGCTAAGGTAAATAGGCCCTCCTATCCACTCTATTCAGGCCCTTTACAATTTTGTAAATCTCAATCAAATCTTTCCTCAGCCTCCTCTGTTCCAAGTAGAACAACCCCAGCCAGGGGATTTACACATGGAGGCAGAGGGCATAGCTGAGGTATTAAATGAATACTGTGCATCTGTCTTTACCAAGGAAGAAGATGCGACCCACAAAATGTTGAAAGAGAAGGTAAGTCAGACACTAGGAGGGGTTTAAAATTGATAAAGTTTTATTAGATAGGCTGTCTGTACTTAAAGTAAATAAAGCACTAGGACCAGATGAGATGCATCCAAGGATACTGAGGGAAGTGAGGGTGGAAATTGCAAAGGCACTGGCCATAATTTCTCAGTCTTCCTTAGACTCGGGGGTGATGCCAGAGGACTGGAGAATTGCAAATGTCACACCCTTGTTCATAAAAAAGGGTGTAAAGATAAGCCCAGCAACTACAGTTTAACTTCAGTGGTGGGAAAACTTCGAGAAAAAATAATTAGGGACAAAGTGAATAGTCACATGAACAAATGCAAGTTAATTAAGGAAAGCCAGCATGGATTTCTTAAGCAAAAATCATGTTTAACTAACTTGCTGGAGTTTTTTGAGGAGGTAACAGAGAAGGTTGATGAGGGCAATGCTGTTGATGTGGTGTACGTGGACTTTCAAAAGGCATTTGATACAGTGCCACACAACAGACTTGTGAGCAACATATTCCATGAGCTACAAAAGAGACGGTAGCAACATGGATACAAAATTGGCTGAGTGACAGGAAACAAAAGTAGTGGTTAATGGATGTTTTTCAGGCTGGAGGAAGGTTTGTAGTGGAGTTCCCCAGGGGTCAGTGTTGGGACCCTTGCTTTTCCTGATATTTTTAATGACCTAGACCTTGGTGTACAGGGCACAATTTCAAAATTTGCAGATGATACGAAACTTGGAAGCATTGTGAACTGTGAGGAGGATAGTGTAGAACTTCAAAAGGACACAGACAAGTTGGTGGAATGGGCAGACAGGTGGCAGATGAAGGTCAATGCAGAAAAATGTGAAGTAATTAATTTTGGTAGGAAGAACATGGAGAGACAATATAAAATAAAGGATACAATTCTAAAGGGAGTACAGCAGCAGAGGGACCTAGGTGTATATGTGCATGAGTCATTGAACGGGTCAGGGCAGGTTGAGCGAGATAAAGCATAAAGTATCCTGGGTTTAATAAATAGGGGCATAGAGTACAAGAGCAAGGAGGTTATGCTGAACTTGTATGAGACACGAGTTTGGCTCAGGAGTCCTACTCCTGCTCCTAATTCTTATGTTCTTATTTGAGGTTTTGGGGCAGACCAGCCATGATCTTATTGAATGGGGGGGCAGGCTTGAGGGGCCGAATGGCCTACTCCTGCTCCTATTTCTCATGTTCTTATAGTGGTATTGTCACTGGACTAGTAACCCAGAGACCCAGGGTATTGCTCAAGGGACATGGGATCAAATCCCACCACGACAGGTGGTGAAATTTGAAATCAATTAATAAAAAAATCTGGAATTAAAAGCTAGTCTAATGATGGCCATGAAATCATTGTGATTGTTGTAAAAACCCATCTGGTTCACTAATGTCGTTTAGGGAAAGAAATCTGCTGTCCTTACCTGGTCTGGCAGGTAAATGCTCTTAAATGGTGCAGCAAGCCCCTCAGTTGTATCTAACCACTACAATGTGCATCTGGAAAGGCATGCTCTGATTAGGGATAGTCAGCATGGCTTTGTGCGTGGGAAATCATGTCTCACGAATTTGATTGTGTTTTTCGAGGAGGCAACCAAGAGGATTGACGAGGGCAGGGCGATGGACGTCGTCTACATGGACTTTGTCTACATGGACTATAGCCAGGCCTTTGACAAGGTCCCGCATGGTAAGCTGGTCCAGAAGGTTCGAACACATGGGATCCAGGGTGAGCTAGCAAATTGGATACAAAATTGGCTTGGCAATAGGAGGCAGAGGGTGGTAGTGGAGGGTTGTTTTTCAGATTGGAGGCCGGTGACCAGTGGTGTGCCGCAGGGATCAGTGCTGGGCCCTCTGTTGTTTGTCATATATATTAGTGACTTGGATATGAATGTAGGGGGCATGATTAGTAAGTCTGCAGATGACACCAAAATTGGTGGTATAGTGGGCAATGAAGAAGGTTGTCTAAGGTTACAACAGGATACAGATCAACTGGGAAAGTGGGCAAGGGAGTGGCAAATGGAATTTAACGCAGACAAGTGCAAAGTGATGCATTTTGGGAAGTTAAACCAGGGCAGGACATATACAGTGAATGGCAGGGCCCCGGGGAGTGTTGTTGAGCAGAGAGACCTTGGGGTGCAAGTATATAGTTCCCTGAAAGTGGCAACACAGGTAGACAGGGTGGTGAAGGGGTATGGCAAGCTTGCCTTCATCGGCCGAGGCATTGAGTACAAGAGTTGGGACGTCATGTTACAGTTGTACATTACGTTGGTTAGGCCACATTTGGCATACTGCGTGCAGTTCTGGTCGCCGCACTACAGGAAAGATGTGATTAAGCTAGAGAGGGTGCAGAAAAGATTCACAAGGATGTTACCTGGTTTGGAGGGCTTGAGTTATAAAGAGAGATTGGACAGGCTGGGTCTGTTTTCCCTGGAGCGAAGGGGGCTGAGAGGGAACATGATAGAGGCATATAAAATTATGAGAGGCATAGATAGGGTAGATAGCCAGAGTCTGTTTCCCATGGTAAGGGTAACTAAAACTAGAGGGCATAGATTTAAAGGTGAGAGGGAGGAGGTTTAAAGGGGATCAAAGGGGTAGATTTTTCACACAAAGAATAGTGGGTATCTGGAATGAGCTGGTGGAGGCAGGAACAGTAGCAACATTTAAAAGAGGTATCTGGACAGGAACGACCAAGGCATAGAAGGATATGGAATTAATGCAGGCAGGTGGGATTAGTATAGATAGGCATTATGGTCGGCATGGACGCGGTGGACCAAAGGGCCTGTTTCTATGCTGTACGACTATGACTCTAAAGTCAATAAGGAATGAAACTGGATGGACCACCCGGCATCGACAACGGCAAACCCAGCCCCGTTGACCCTGCAAAGTCCTCCTTACTAACATCTGGTGGCTTGTGCCAAAGTTGGGAGAGCTGTCCCACAAACTAGTCAAGCAACAGCCTAACATTGTCTGTAAGGTATGATTCTGTGAGTATGACTATGTCCCAGACATAGCCATCACCATCCCTGTCCCAGTGGGACAAGACATACCCAGCAGAGGTTGTAGCACAGTGTTGCCCTGGGAGTCCTCAACATTGACTCCGGACCCCATTAAGTCTCATGGCATCAAGTCAAACATGGGCAAGGAAACCTCCTACTGATTACCACCTACTGCCCTCCCTCAGCTGATGAATCAGTACTCCTCCATTTTGAACAGCAATTAGAGGAAGCACTGAGGGTGGCAAGGGTGCACAATGTACTCTGGGTGGGGGACTTCAATGTCCATCACCAAGGGTGGTTCGGTAGCACCACTACTGACCAAGCTGGCAGAGTCCTAAAAGACATAGCTGCTAGACAGGGTATGCGGCAGGTGGTGAGGAAACCAACAAGAGGGGAAATACATACTTGACCACGTCCTCACCAATCTGCCTGCCACAGATGCATCTGTTCATGAAAGTATTGGTAGAAGTGACCACTGCACAGTCACTGTGGAGACAAAGTCCCATCTTCACATTGAGGATACCCTCCACCGTCCTGTGTGGCACTACCACTGTGCTAAATAGGATAGATTTTGAACAGATGTAGCAATGAAAAACTGGGCATCCAAGAGCAGCACCAGGCATACCTCAAAATGAGGTGTTAACCTGGCGAAGGTACAACACAGGAACTACTTGCATGCCAAACAGCGTAAGCAGCATGCGATAGACAGAGCTAAGCGATCCCATAACCAACGGATCAGATCTAAGCTCTGCAGTCCTGCCACATCCAGCCATGAATGGTGGTGGACAATTAAACAACCAACTGGAGGAGGCGGCTTCACAAATATCCCCATCCTCAATGATAGGGGAGGCCAGCACATCAGTGCAAAAGATAAGGCTGAAGCATTTGCAACAATCTTCAGCCAGAAGTGCCGAGTTGATCCATCTCGGCCTCCTCCTGAAGTCCCCAGCATCACAGATACCAGTCTTCAGCCAATTCAATTCACTCCTCGTGATATCAAGAAACGACTGAAGGTACTGGATACTGCAAAAGCTATGGGCCCTGACAATATTCCGGCAATAGTACTGAAGACCTGTGCTCCAGAACATGCCACGCCCCTTGCCAAGCTGTTCCAGTACAGCTACAACACTAACATCTACCCGGCAATATGGAAAATTGCCCAGGTATGTGCTGTACACAAAAAGCAGGACAAGTCCAACCCGGTCAATTACCGCCCCATCAGCCTACTCTCAATCATCAGTAAAGTGATGGAAGGTGTCGTCGTCAGTGCCATCAAGCGACATTTGCTTAGTAATAACCTGTTCAGTGATGCTCAGTTTGGGTTCCACCAGGTCCACTCAGCTCCTGACCTCATTACAGCCTTGGTTCAAAAATGGACAGAAGAGCTGAACTCCAGAGGTGAGGTGAGAGTGACTGCCCTTGACATCAAGGCAGCATTTGACGGAGTATGGCATCAAGGAGCCCTAGCAAAACTGGAGTCAATGGGAATCAGGGGGAAAACTCTATCGGTTGGAATTGTACCTAGCGCAAATGAAGATGGTTGGTGTTGTTGCAGGTCAATCATCTCAGCTCCAGGACATCACTGCAGGAGTTCCTCAGGGTAAGTGTCCTAGGCCCAACCATCTTCAGCTGCTTCATCAATGACCTTCCTTCAATCATAAGGTCAGAAGTGGGGATGTTCGCAGATGATTGCACAATGTTCAGCACCATTCATCAGATACTGAAGCAGTCTGTGTAGAAATGCAACAAGACCTGGACAATATCCAGGCCTGGGCTGATAATTGTTAAGTAACATTTGCGCCACACAAGTGCCGGGTAATGACCGTCTCCAACAAGGGAGAATCAAACCATCTCCCTTTGACATTTAATGGTATTACGATCACTGAATCCCCCACTATCAACATTCTAGGGGTTACCATTGACCAGAAACTGACTGGAGTCGCCATATAAATACAAGAGCAGGTCAGAGGCTAGGAATCCTGGGGTGAGTAACTCACCTCCTGACACCCCAAAGCCTGTCCACCATCTACAAGACACTAGTCAGAAGTGTGATGGAATACTCTCCACTTGCCTGGATGGATGCAGCTCCAACAACACTCAAGAAGCTCAACACCATCCAGGACAAAGCAGCCCGCTTAATTGGCACCCCATCCACAAACACTCACTCCCTCCACCACCGACGCACAGTGGCAGCAGTGTGTACCATCTACAAGATGCACTGCAGCAATTCACCAATGCTCCTTAGACAGCACCTTCCAAACACATAACCTCTACCAACTAGAAGGACAAGAGCAGCAAATACATGGGAACACCAGCACCTGCAAGTTCCCCTCCAAGCCGCACACCATCCTGACTTGTAACTATATCACCGTTCCTTCACTGTCGTTGGGTCAAAATCCTGAAACTCCCTTCCTAACAGCACTGTGGGTGTACCTGCCCCACATGGACTGCAGCGGTTCAAGAAGGTGGCTCACCACCACCTTCTCAAGGGCAATTAACAATGGGCAATAAATGCTGTCCTAGCCAGCGATGCCACATCCCAGGAACAAATAAAAAAAATGGCCTCAGCTGGACTATGCGTCCAGTTCTGGGCGCCGCACTTTAGGAAAGACATGAGGGCATTGGAGAGAGTACAGAAAAGATTCACAAGAATGTTTCCAAGGATGAGGAACTGCAGTTATGAAGACAGATTGGAGAAGTTAGGACTGTTTTCCTTGGAGAAGAGAAGGCTGAGAGGTGATTTGATGGAGGTATTCAAAATCATGAGGGGTCTGGACAGAATAGACAGAGAAAAACTGTTCCCACTCATGAAAGGATCAAGAATGAGAGGGCACAGATTTAAAGTATTTGGTAATAGAAGCTAAACTGGCCTGAGGAGAAACTTTTTCACGCAACAAGTGTGTGCTACAGCCTGCCGGACTGAACATTGAGTTCAATAATTTCAGAGCATGACAGCCCCCCACTTTACTTTCATTTTTAGTCATTTTTAGTTATTTTTTCTTCCTTTTTTTTGCATTCCTTTTTACATTTTTTGCATTTATTTCATTTCATCTTAGTTTGTTCAGTTTGCTTACCCACTGTTTTTTTCAGGTTGTTTTTCTTCAGGTTTGCACTGCTGATGTTCTATATTCAGTATATTCACACCTAATCTGTACTAATGCTTTGTCTTTCAAAACACCATTAACATATTGTTTGCCTTTGCTCTGTGACCTTTTGGTCAGCTATGTGGCCTGGTCCAATCTGCACCTTCTCCTTTGTTATCTCTTGCCCAACCCCCACCTCACTTGTTTATAATCTGTGACTTTTCTAATATTTGTCAGTTCCGAAGAAGGGTCACTGACCCGAAACGTTAACTCTGCTTCTCTTTCCACAGATGCTGCCAGACCTGCTGAGTGAATCCAGCATTTCTTGTTTTTGTTTCAGATTTCCAGCATCCGCAGTATTTTGCTTTTATTAAAATCAACCTGTCCTACTACCTTCAGGGATCTGTGGACATTCACTCCAATGTCCTTCACTTTCTCTACACTATGTATTCCTTTGCCTTGTTTGACCTCCACAAATGCATCACCTCACACTTCTGAGTTGAATTCCATTTGCCACTTTTCTGAAAAACTTTAGTAATACATTCTATAGTCTCATAGTTCCATAGTTTATCATGAGGGGAATTAAATACAAAAGTAGGGAGTTTATGCTTCAGCTATACAGGGCATTGGTGAGACCACATCTGGAATACTGTGTACAGTATTGGTCTCCTTATTTAAGGAAGGATGTAAATGCGTTGGAGGCAGTACAGAGAAAGTTTACTAGACTAATACCTGGAATGGGTGGGCTGTCTTATGAGGAAAGATTGGACAGGCTAGGCTTGTATCTGCTGGAATTTAGAAGAGTAAGAGGCGACTTGATTGAAACATACAAGATCCTGAGGGGTCGTGACAGGGTGGATGTGGAAAGGATGTTTCCCCTTGTGGGAGAATCTAGAACCAGGGGTCACTGTTTAAAAATAAGGGGTCGCCCATTTTTTTCTCAGAGGGCCATGAGTCTTTGGAATTCTCTTCCTCAAAAGGCAGTGGAAGCAGAGTCTTTGAATATTTTTAAGGCAGAGGTAGATAGTTTCTTGATAAGCAAGGGGGTGGAAGGTTATCAGGGGTAGGTGGAAATGTGGAGTAATCCAAGAACTTATTGAAAGGCGCAGCAGGCTCGAGGGTCGAAGGGGCTACTCCTGCTCCTAATTTGTATGTTCGTATGTCTCAACACTCTACATCCAAAAAGTTGCTCCTCTGCTCTATCCTAAATCTTTTACATTTAATCTTGGATCTAAATGCCTCACGATCACTGTAAACAGCCTGTTTACTATTTACTCTTTCCCACCCCAATATCATTTTAAACACCTACATCAAATCACACCCCCCACCCCCATCTCTTTCAATCAAAACATCATTTGCAGGCAATCAGAGATAGTAATAGGCATCTAACATAATCCCAATGCTTTGTATCATTTTTTATTCAATCACAGGATGTAGACATTTCTGGCTAGGCCAGCATTTATTGCCCATCCCTAATTGGCCTCAAGAAAGTGGTGGTGAGCTGCCTTGAATACAACTGAGTGGCCTGCTAGACCAATTCACAGGACAGTTCATAGTCAACCACAATGTGGTGGGTGTGGAGTCACATGTAGGCCAGACCAGGTAAGGATGGCAGATTTCCTTCCCTAAAAAAGGACATTAGTGAAGCAGATGGGTTTTTAACAACAATCCAGTAGTTTCATGATCACCATAACTGACACTAACTTTTTATTCCAGATTTATTTAATTATTTGAATTTAAATTCCCCAGCTGCTGTGGTGGGATTTGAGCATTGGCTCAAGCCTATAGATTACTAGTCCAGTAACATAGCCACGGTGCTACTGTATCCTCTCAAAAGGTAATTGTTAGTCCCAGGGCATGCTGTCCCCCTCACAGTAGATAAAGAAATGTAACTCAGTTTATAGAAGACTCAAATCTCTTTATGGAAGCCTCTCTGCTATGACAAGACAAAGAGAAGGGTCCCAAAGTGTAATACAAGCTTTATAAAAAGTTAAATTTGTGAATGTGACATACAGCAAATCTTCCCTGAGGAAGACCACTCTGCCAGCTACTTTTTCAGGCACTCCTATCAGTCACTTTTCTTCAGCACAATCTGGATTCTATTGTCAAGTATTCACTGAGATTCCTAACGTCCGAGGTGCTCTTCAGTACATCCTTAAAGAGACACTGCCTTCAGGAAAAGTGGTTAAGAAGCTATTTCTTGCTTACTTGGTGAGCGAGAATAACTTTGTGCTTGACTAGAGGCAAGGCAATATGAGGGTGCTTTGACGAGATTTATTTCATTGCATTGGACGTTTGGATATAAAACAATGAAAGACTTGTCAAACACTTCTACGAAGATGATTGAGCTCTCTAAAAATATTTCACTTACCCTTACAAGTTTTATTTTCCAATTTATCTTCCATGAGTTCTACCTTCAGTTGTTAAAACAATGTTTCCATGGTTTATTAATCACGGTACCTGCATTACCCTCCCTTTGAGTAATGAATGCCTTTTCCATCTTTCCAAACGCCCAGGTTTTAGATTAATGTCCCAAGGATAGTTATCACCAAGTAATGCAACAAAATTATAGTTTAATTCAAAATGCACTCAATACCTGAAGCTTCAGCTATAGTATTCTTCAGCTTTACTTAATTAACATTGGATTTCAGTACTAAAATCGCATCATAAATAACCTCAGTCATTCTTCAAGATGTTCATTTGCATGTTTTTATAATTGATTATAAGAAAGGCCAATAAACCTGCAGCTATAGATGCTTGCTCAGGAATATAATTCATTAATGTGCTTATGTTCTGTGAGCAATACGACAACTTTCTATGCACCTGACGTTTCTAGGTTCCCTCCTCTCCCTTCTTTAAAAGCAAGATGCTGGTTCACCACTGGGATCTGTAAGGGTGCATATGTTCAGCAATTTAACAGTCCTCCATTGCTGAAAAACCATTTTGCGTTGTGTGAGTGTTTAGAAAGAATGTTCAGCCTGCAGAGAATAAGGCAAGGTAGTGTCTCGGAATGACTATTGTCCAGCATAGAGACAGGCCTTTGAACCACTGACATCAAGTCAATTATTTCTCTGACAATAAACTGCTGCCACTACCACTGTTGCAAATATTGTCAGTTACAAATCAAATGAGGACAAAGCAGCCCCGCTTGATTGGCAGCCCATCCACCCGCTCAAACATTCACTCCCTCCACCACTGACGCACAGTGGTAGCAGTGTGTACCATCTACAAGATGCACTGCAGCAACTCGCCAAGGCTCCTTCAATAGCACCTTCCAAACCAGTGACCACTACCGCATAAAAGGGACAAGGGCAGCAAATGCATGGGAACATCACCAACTGCACGTTCCCCTCCAAGCCACACACCATCCTGACTTGGAACTATATCGCCGTTCCACCACTGTCGCTGAGTCAAATTCCTGGAACTCCCTTCCTAACAGCACTGTGGGTGTACCTACCCTACATGGACTGCAGCTGTAAATTTAAAAAACCCTGAACTGTGTTTCTCAAACATTTTTGGTTGAAGGACCACTTTTCAAATGGATTATTAAATCACAGACCCCACCCTATCTAGAGGGAGGGGTTGTGAGCAGGTAGAAGAAGGGCATCAAGAACTGGGGGTGGGGGGCAGGGGGTGGTGGTTGATGGAGTTGGAAAGGGGAAGCAGGAGTCCAAGCTGGGGTGGAGAGCAGAATCACAGAGAAGGGGGAGAAGGAGCCCAGGGTGCTGGGGTATGGGTAGCAGGACCCCATTGAGGGGTGAGGTGGGCGGGGGGGGGGGGGGGGTCGGAAGCAGGAACATTGGGCAGGGGGATGTGGGGAAGAGCCAGGGGACGTTGACTGGGGGTGGGGGAGGAAAGTGGGTGAGTGAGTCTGGGCGGGTGTGGGGTTTGGGGGCAGCAGGAGCCCAAGGCAATCACTAGAGAAGAAGGGGAAGGCATCATTCACTTGCTTACTCTTGACCCAGCACTCACCTACCTGTAAGGTCACTGCTACATCACAAACCCCAGTTTTAGAGCCACACTGCCGTAATATCAAAAATTTATCAAGTCTCAGATTCAAAATTAGCAAATGACCGAACAATTGACAATTAACTGCTATTTGCAGAGTAGAGTTCCAAACTTCTATACCCTTTGCATATAGAAGTGTCTCCCAAGTTCACTCCCAAGAGAACTGGCTCCAGTTCCTAGCTCATATCCCCTAGATCGGGACTCCCCAAACCATCTCTCGCTATCCACCTCATCAGTTCCCCTTAATATCTTGAAAAATTCCATCCAATCACCCCTCACCCTTCTAAGTTTCAGGGAATACAACCCTTGTTTGTGTAATCGCTCCTAGAATTCAAAATAGCTTTCATCCATCCCTCTCCTGCCACTAGCTCCAGAGTCCCGCTTGGGGACCTTTGCCTTCTCATCTACATGCTGCCCCTTGGCAACAACACCTGCAGCAAACAGGGATTTGCTTCCACATGTAGGCTGATATCAGCGAGCTCAAGCTCTCCAAAACTATCCTTGATCCCACAATCAACTCAGTGCTGCCAGACTGCTCATTTGAAGTGAAGTCATGGATGAATTAAAATGTCCTGCAACTGAACACTGGAAAGACTGAAGCTATTGTTCCTGACTTGTCCCATAACCTCTGCTCCTTTACCACTGACTCCCCACTTCATCCCAAGCCACAGAATCCTTCTCAATCCAGGACTCAGTTTCAAAGCCTATCCCACATCAAGGCTACATTCTTCCATTTCCATGATAGAGTCTGCCTCCTCCCCACTGCAGCCTGACTAATACAATCTCATCACCTCCATTCTTGATTCCTCCAATGTGCTCCATACATTGCTCTCCAAGATGCTAAACGTGTTCAAAGCTCAGATGCTTATACCCTGTCCCATACTTACGTCTCACCTGCCGGCGAGTCCTGCCCTCGTGACTAACCGGTTCCTGATGACTCAGCGCATAGAATTTAAAACTCCCATCTCCATTATCGCAGCCTCACACCAACCTATTCCACCTCCAGTCTTACGTCCCCAGCAGTAATCTCGACTCCAATGCTGGCATTTTGTACATCTCATCTTTGATGGCAGATACTTTAGCTGCCTGTGTCAAACGATCGGGAATTCCCTCCCTAAATGCTTTGGTTTCAAAGAATCACAGAATAATACAGTGCAGAAGAGGCCCTTCGGCCCATCGAGTCTGCACCGATGCATTAAAGACACCTGACCTGTCTACCTAATCCCATTTGCCAGCACTTGGCCCATAGCCTTGAATGTTATGACGTGCCATGTGCTCATCCAGGTACTTTTTAAAGGATGTGAGGTAACCTGCATCTACCACCCTCCCAGGCAGTGCATTCCAGACCGTCACCACCCTCTGGGTAAAAAAAGTTCTTCCTCAAATCCCCCTTAAACCTCCCGTCCCTCACCTTAAACTTGTGTCCCCCTCGTAACTGACCCTTCAGCTAAGGGGAACAGCTGCTCTCTACCCACCCTGTCCTTGCCCCTCAAAATCGTGTACACCTCGATCAGGTCACCCCTCAGTCTTCTCTGCTCCAGTGAAAACAACCCAAGCCTATCCAACCTCTCTTCATAGCTTAAATGTTCCATCCCAGGCAACATCCTGGTGAATCGCCTCTGCATCCCCTCCAGTGCAATCACATCCTTCCTATAATATGGCGACCAGAATTGCACACAGTACTCCAGCTGTGGCCTTACCAAAGTTCTGTACAACTCCAACATGACCTCCCTGCTTTTGTAATCTATGCCTCGATTGATAAAGGCAAGTGTCCCATATGCCTTTTTCACCACCCTATTAACCTGCCCTTCTGCCTTCAGAGATCTATGGACAAACACGCCAAGGTCCCCTTGTTGCTCGGAACTTCCCAGTGTCAGGCCATTCATTGAATACTTCCGTGTCACATTACTCCTTCCAAAGTGCATCATCTCACTTTTCCGGGTTAAATTCCATCTGCCACTTTTCTGCCAATTTGACCATCCAGTTTATATCTTCCTGTAACCTAAGACATTCCACCTCACTGTTAACCACTTGGCCAATCTTTGTGTCATCCGCGAACTTACTGATCCTACCCCCCACAGTCATCTATTCTTCGCTTCTCTCTACTTTTTAAAAAAGCATTCACCAAACCTCACTTTTCAAACCTGCTTTTTGTCACTGTGATTCAGTACCCTCTCTGTTTGCCCCTCCCTCTCAAAACCAGCGTTAAAAAAAAACAACTTCAATACCCCTGTCCTGGTAAACGGGAGGATATTGAGAGGCGTAGAAGAAGTGAGACACCTTGGAGTGCATGTCCACAGGTCCCTGAAGGTGGCAGGACAGGTAGATGGAGTGGTGAAGAAGGCATATGGAATGCTTTATTAACCAAGGTATAGAATACAAAAGCAGGGATGTAATGCCGGAACTGTATAAAACGCTGGTTAGGCCACAGCTGGAGTATTGCGTACAGTTCTGGTCACCACATTACAGAAAGGACATAGTTGCTCGGGAGAGAGTACAGAGGAGATTTACAAGAATGTTGCCAGAGCTTGAAAGTTGCAGCTATGAGGAAAGATTGGATAGGCTGGGGTTTTCCTTAGAACAGAGGAGGCTGAGGGGTGACTTAATTGAGGTGTACAAAATTATGAGGGGCCTAGATAGAGTAGACAGGAAGGGCCTGCTTCCCCTAGTGGAGAGGTCAATTACCAGGGGGCACAGATTTAAGGTGATTGGTAGAAGGATTAGAGGGGACATGAGGAAAAACTTTTTCACCCAGAGGGTGGTGGGTGTCTGGAATTCACTGCCCTGATTGGGCAGAAAACGTCAACTCATTTAAAAAGGTACCTGGACCTGCACGTGAAGTGCTGTAACCAGCAAGGCTATGGACCAGGTGCTGGAAGGTGGGATTAGATTGGGTGGCTTGTTTTTTCAGCTGGTACAGACACAATGGGCTGAATGGCTTCCTTCTGTATTGTTACTTTTCTATGGTTCTATATTAACATCCCATCTCCATCCTGTTTCTCACCAAAACACTGTTTTCTCTGCTCCAATCCATGCCCAACACTTCTCCATTTGTTTAATCTTTCCAGTCAAGTTTCTGTCCCTCCCAATGACACCAAAATGGCCCCAACCAAAATTAACAAGTACATCGCCTGTAACTGTGGTGCACTGTCATTCTTTGTTCACCTCAACCTCTCTATCCTCTGAACCAGTTGACCACATCCTCCTCCTCCAACGCTTCTCTTCTGCAATCCAGCACATGGGACTGCCCTTGCTTAGTTCCATACTCTCCTATCCAATCATAACTTCTATTCCCATCCACATGCCATCACCTCAGGTTCCTCAAAGACTCCATCTATGGCTGCGTGCTCATTTTCATGCTACCCCTTGGTCACATCGTGTCAAGACATGACAACAGCTTCCACATGTACACTGACAACACCAGCTGCACTTTCCATTCTTCATAATTGCTCCAGTGTCTGTTGTCAGTTATCTTATCCAACATCAAGTATTGGATGAGCCACAACTTTTTCCAACCAAACACTGGGATGGCCAAACCCATCATCTTTGGCCCCTGTTACACATTTGTTACCAGCTGTGGTTGTTGGAGGTCAATCATCTGAGCTCCAGGACATCACTGCAGGAGTTCCTCAGGGCCAACCATCTTCAGCTGCTTCATCAATGACCTTCCTTCAATCATAAGGTGAGAAGTGGGGATGTTCACACAATGTTCAGCACCATTCGCGACTCCTCAAATACTGAAGCAGTCTGTGTAGAAATGCAGCAAGATCTGGATAATATCCAGGCTTGGGCTGATAAGTGGCAAGTAACATTCGCACCACACAAGTGCCAGGCAATGACCACCTCCAACAAGAGAGAATCAAACCATCTCCCCTTGACATTCAATGGCATTACCATCGCTGAATCCCCCACTATCAACATCCTAGGGGCTACCATTGACCAGAAACTGGACTGGAGTAGCCATATAAATATCGTGGCTACAAGAGCAGGTCAGAGGCTAGGAATCCTGTGGCGAGTAACTCACCTCCTGACTCCCCAAAGCCTGTCCACCATCTACAAGGCACAAGTCAGGAGTGTGATGGAATACTCTCCACTTGACTGGATGGGTGCAGCTCCAACAACACTCAAGAAGCTCGACACCATCCAGAACAAAGCAGCCGGCTTGATTGGCACAGTGGCAGCAGTGTGTATCATCTACAAGATGCACTGCAGCAACGCACCAAGACTTCGACAGCACCTTCCAAACCCGCGACCTCTACCACCTCAAAGGACAAGAGCAGCAGATGCATGGGAACACCACCACCTGCAAGTTCCTGTCCAAGTCACACACCATCCTGACTTGGAACTATATCACCGTTCCTTCACTGTCGCTGGCTCAAAATCCTGGAACTCCTTTCCTAACAGCACTGTGGGTGTACCTACCCCAAATGGACTGCAGCGGTTCAAGAAGGCAGCTCACCACCACCTTCAAGGGCAATTAGGGATGGGCAATAAATGCTGGCCTGGCCAGTGATGCCCACATCCCATGAATGAATTTTTTAAAAAAGCACCACCTACTCCAGATACTGCCTACAGCTAAATTACACTATTTATAAACTAGTGTCAGATTGGACCCTGAGCTGAGCTTCCAAATCCATGTCCTCTCCAGCATAAAAATTGCTTACTTCTATCTTAACAGTGACACTTCCACCTCACCTCAGCCTGTCATTGAACCCTCATCCATGCCTTTTTCCACCTCAGATTTCACTGTACCAATACTCTCCCAGTCAGCTTCCTATCCTCCACACTCCTAATGATGCCAAACTCTGATGCCCATGTCCTATCCCGCACTAGGTCCCACTTATGCATAATCTATTTCCTCACTGACCTACAGTAGTCCCCGCCCTCCAACACCTTAAACTTAACTCCATCGCTGTAATCTCCAACCACCAAACTCTCTGTTCCTTTCACTCTGGCCCCTTGTGCATCCTACTTGCTTTCACCCCCACTACTGGTGCCATGCCCTAAATCTCCTCCACCTCCTTCGTCTCCTTTCAGACATTTCCTTGAGCAAACTATTGATCATTCCTGTTGGAACATGTGAGGTGAATGAGCCAAACTACTTTAGGTGATTCTTTAGTATTAAACAGATGGGTTAATAAAATGATGGAAATAAGCTGTGGGTAGGTTGGCAAAAGACGGATGCTAGTCACAGGAAGGAATGTGGGATAGAGCTGAGCCGCGCTGCTCAAAATCATGAGGGGTCTAGATAGAGAAACTGTTGCCATTGGCCGGTGACTCTTAATACTCTATGGGGGTATAACAGGCAGCTGATGTGTTAGCACAGTTTTGAATCCCTCCTACCCTCAGAAGAATTCTGTGAAACAGGTTCACAGATCTATGTTTCAGGGTGATCATAGAACGGTTACAGTACAGAAAGAGACTATTCAGACCACTGAGTTCGTGGCAGGTTTCTGCATGTGCAATCCAGCTAGCCCCACTCCCTGCCTTTTCCCTGCAGCCCTGCAAATTTTTTCACTTGATGTGCTTACCTAATTTTTTTTTCCCCCTTTTGAAACCCTCAATTGAATCTGCCTCCACCACAATTTTAGGCATTGCAATCCAGATCATAACCACTCACTGTGTAGAAACAGATTTCCTCTGGTCACCTTTGTCTCTATTAAAATCGGTATCTTCTAGTTACTGACCATTCCACCAAAGTGATGTTGGAGCTGGGATCCTACATATTGTTCTCCCTTGCCCCTGCAATTTTAACTCAGAATTCTCTCTGGTTCAGGATAATGGCTGGGGAGTAACATTTACATTGCTGAGTGTGTTTGTGTGACCAAGCCGTACACAGGAATGGAGTCACAGGGATTGGAAAGGCTTCTGTACCAGGATGGATCCACTGCAGGGAAGAGGAAGAAAATAGATTTGCTCCATGACACCAGCAGTGGGTAACTTCATCTGAATGGCCATTCCTCACGTGAGCTCATGCACTGAA
The DNA here is from genome assembly GCF_036365525.1 of Heterodontus francisci. Taxonomy (NCBI): domain Eukaryota; kingdom Metazoa; phylum Chordata; class Chondrichthyes; order Heterodontiformes; family Heterodontidae; genus Heterodontus; species Heterodontus francisci. Next base: position 208,775,575 of record NC_090372.1, on the reverse strand, counting down.
CATCAGCACATCTGCACATTCTTCAGCAGGGTAACTAGACAGTTACAAAGTGGGAACACTAGCACAAACCTCCCCTGCCTAGTCCAGGGACATTAATGGCAACTGTATTGATCAGTTAACAGAGCATAAACTGAAGATCAAATCTGGTTCTTTCCTGGTTTCTGTGGATCAGTTCCACAGTCAAATACTTTAATAATTCAGAATCTGAGCCATTCCATAAAGGGGGTGCGCTACAATAAGGTAGCAGCCTTGGTTCAGTGGGGCACACCCTCAGTCAAGTCAGAAGATTGTGGGTTTAAGACCCACTCCAAGAAACGTGAGCACAGAAGTCTAGGATGGCACTCAGTACAGTACTGAGTGAGTGCTACACTGTCAGAGGTCTTTTAGACTTGATGTTAAACCAAGGTCCCAGCTGCCCTCAGGTGAATGTAAAAGCTCCTATTCTGAAGCACAGAAGAAGAGCTCTTCCCCTGTTGTCCTGACCAATATTTACCCTTCAACCAACATCTAGAAACAGGTGGTCTGGTCATTAATACATTACTGCCTGTGGGATCTTGCTGTGCACAAATTAGTTGCCCTGTTTCCTACATTACAACAGTGAGTCCACTTCAAAACAGTACTTCGGTGGCTGTAAAGGTTTTGGGACCCCCCCCCAGGTGGGGAAAGGCATTATATAAAGTATTTCTAAACATCAAGTATTTGGTAAGTTCAAACATTCATATTAATTTAATTAAAAAGACAGCTTCCTTATCACAGCGATTATTCATCAATGTCTTTTGATATCTCTTATTGACCCAACATTTAAAAAACAAAATGAGGACAATCTCATTCATTTAAGCATCCCCAAAATCGACATTTGAGTTTTAAGGAGATGCAAAAATATAGCTGGGGTGA